>NC_091215.1:31544931-31602431 GCF_040958095.1 Procambarus clarkii
TAACACTTTCGCGCTCTCCGCAAAGGTCACTCAGCCAACCGAATGTGCACGCTGCGTTTTTATCGCTTAAGCGTAAAAACAAAAATGTGTATACTCTTTTTACTCTTCTGACCTTAGTTCTCATGCTACGTATTTCATTTTGGTACCAACGTGTTCGCAATAAAATTCTCTAGAAGAACATTAGTAAAATAAGTCACGAAACATATAGGGATACCAGCACCAAATAAATAACTACGTAGATGACTCGCCGTGAGCGCCCATCAGCAACAAAATGTTTTTACTCTTGGGATTGTAATCACCTCCACACTTGTTCTACAGCGTTAATTTTGGTATCAATGGACTCGCAATGAAATTCCCAACATGGTGATATGAATATAAGCGTAGAATAATGATGCAGCCCGCCCGCAAGAGTGTGGGAAGTGGTGAAATTGTTACCCGGTATCGGTGACGGGACGACGCACGGCGCTTTGAAAGTTTATACTTATTTCACTCTCATGACATTAATTTTCTATGTACGTCATTCATTTTTATGTCAATGTGTTCGCAATAGAATGTTCTATGTGCCCATAGGTAAAAAATATCAACAAAGCGTAAGTTAGAATAGCGACAAATATAAAACAACGCTGGAACATATCAGTGAGCGTCAAACACACACGAAATATTTTTACTTTTGTTATGTTTGTCAAGATTATACTTGTTGCACACAGTTATTTTTGGTTGTATATTGATCGGAATAAAATTCCCTAAACAGACATATGCATATAATACATGATATGGGGGAAGAATTACCAGTATAAACGGCTAAAGTCACCCACCTGCAACCCGTTTGGGACAAAATACCATTTGATCGAAGTTATCCACACCTTTCATGAACTTATTGTACCATGCAGCCTAGTGGTGAGAAAGAGAGCCTCATAGCGCGCAGTTTGAAACAAACCCAAAGTAAATCGGATAAAAATTGAATTTTATACAAATATTTTAAAAGTTGACCTAACTTTTTGTCCACTATGCGTTTACGTTAGACGAAACCGAACGCGCCGGCGCGTCCAGATAGCGCGAAAGTGTTAAGGAAGTGTGTTTGGAAGTCAAAACCAGAAATGACCAACAAGAAGCAGAAATTAGGCAAGCAATTAGGAAAGAACTGGTTACCAACAGTAAACTAGTACAAAACACTGCAGATAGAACTAAGTCCATAATAATTTTTGCATGTTTAGAGAAGGAAATTTCATCTAGGGTGGACCGAGCAGCAGAAGAGATGAAAATCATAGAGAAAATAGTAAGTTTAGGAGAAGGCTCAAAGGAAAATGTCAGTGATTTTAGAAGAATAGGAAAATATGAGACAGACAAGAACCGCCCCTTAAGGGTGACGTTTAATGGAGTGAAAAACATGATGGAAGTGCTTAGAAATGCCAGGAAATTGCAGAGTGATGAGGCTGGCAAACTTTGGCCAATAAGACAAGACCTCTCAAAGGAAGACAGAGAAAAGCTGAAAATGAACCTAATTGAAACAAAACGTCTAAATGGGGATAGAAATGAAGAAGACAAATTCTTTTTTCTACAAAGTGTCAGGGACTGGAAAGCTTGTGAAAGGGTACATAAAAACAAAGCTACAAGATTGGTAGTGGAAGGGGGAGTAAAGAGCAAAGGAAAAGGGAACATGTTCCTGAAAATTGTATATACCAACATAGTGAGGTCAAAAACTTTGGAGTTGCAAGATATAATTCAGCTTAGGGTCCCAGATATTGTCGCATTATCAGAGACGAAACGTGAAGGAAATGTATTAAATGAAGTCATATTCCCAAGAGGCTATTCAGTTTGGAGACGTGACAGGAAAACCAGGAAGGGAGGAGGAGTGGCTGTGCTAGTGAAAAAACACCTGAAGGTAAGAGAGTTAATATTTGAAAACCCTCGAGATATTGATATAATGGCATTGCAGATCTGGAATCAGGATGATAAGCTGATAATTTTAAATGCCTACAGCCCACCAGGAAGCAACACATGGACAAAGGAAGAACTGGATGACAAACGAGAGGGCCTCATAATGGTCATGAGAGATATTATTGTACAAGCCGATAAAGATAAATCACGACTGTTGATGCTGGGGACTTCAACTTTAAAGCAATAGACTGGGAGGCCTATGAAGCAAGAACGGAGGACTTTTGGACATGTAGATTTGTGAACCTTATTCTGGAGACATTCTTGTATCAACACACAAAGCAGGCCACAAGAATGAGGGAAGGAGATGTACCGTCAGTACTGGATCTAGTTTTCACCAGGAAAGAAGAAGAGATATTTGACATCCAGTACCTTCCTCCCTTGGGAAAGAGTGATCACGTCCTGTTAGACATTGATTATGCTTTAAGATATCATCTAGAAGAAAATGGGGACATTGGAACAGCTGATAAACTCGATTTAAGGAGAGGTCACTATGGGGAACTTCGAAATTTTTTTAATGAGTGTAATTAGACAGACTTGTTGCTAGGCAGGGAAGTAAATGAAATGTATGCCAAATTTTGCAAAATACACGAGGAAGGCACACAAACATTCATACCAATAAATATATAAATAAAATATATATATATAAGTAAATATAAAATATTTATATATTAATAATATATTATTTTATCTGGATAAAATAAGTATATGGAGCACCACTTGGCAAATGGAATTTAATGTTAATAAATGTCATGTTATGGAATGGGGAATAGGAGAACATAGACCCCACACAACCTATATATTATGTGAGAAATCTTTAAAGAATTCTGATAAAGAAAGACATCTAGGGGTGGTTCTAGATAGAAAACTATCACCTGAGGACCACATAAAGAATATTGTGCGAGGAGCATATGCCACGCTTTCTAACTTCAGAATTGCATTTAATTACATGGATGGCGATATACTAAAGAAATTGTTCATGACTTTTGTTAGGCCAAAGCTAGAATATGCAGCTGTTGTGTGGTGCCCATATCTTAAGAAGCACATCAACAAACTGGAAAAGGTGCAAAGACATGCTACTAAGTAGCTCCCAGAACTGAAGGGTAAGAGCTTCAAGGAGAGGTTAGAAGCATTAAACATGCCAAAACTAGAAGACAGAAGAAAAAGAGGTGATATGATCACTACATACAAAATAGTAACAGGAATTGATAAAATCGACAGGGAAGATTTCCTGAGACCTGGCACTTCAAGAACAAGAGGTCATAGATTTAAACTAGCTAAACACAGATGCCGAAGAAATATAAAAAAATTCACCTTCGCAAATAGAGTGGTAAATGGTTGGAACAAGTTAAGTGAGGAGATGGTGGAGGCCAAGACCGTCAGTAGTTTCAAAGCGTTATATGACAAAGAGTGCTGGGAAGACGGGACACCACGAGCGTAGCTCTCATCCTGTAACTACACTTAGGTAATTACACTTAGGTAATTACCAAAACAGAGATGCAGGGCCAGAAAACAGGATTGGTTCAACAGAAATTGTGAGAGGGCAAGAGACCAAAAGACACAAAAATGGAATCAGTATAGGAAGAGGCCAAACCCCCAAACATACCAGTGATACAAAGATGCGAGAAAAAACTATACGGCAGTAAGGAGAGAGGCAGAAAGAAATTTTGAAAAAGGGATAGCAGGATAAATGTAAAACAGAACCGGGCCTATTCTACAAATTCATAGACAAGAAATTGCAGGTAAAGGATAATATCCAGAGGTTGAAAATGGGAAACAGATTCACGGAAAAGGAAAAGGTAATGTATGAAACATTAAGTGAAAAGTTCCAAAGTGTTTTTGTACAAAATGAAATCTTCAGAGAATCAGACACAATAAGAATTCCAGAGAACAACATAGAGTGTATAGAGGTGTGTAGAGATGAAGTGGAAAATGTGCTAAAGGCGCTCAGTAAGAAAAAAACAGTTGGCCCAGATGGAGTTTCACATGGGTTCTGAGAGAATGTGCATCTGAGCTCAGCATTCCACTTCACCAGATCTTTTAGGCATCCCTGAGTGTAGGAATCGTAGCAGACGTGTGGAAACAGGCTAACATAGTTCCAATCTACAAAAGTGGCAGCAGGGAAGACCCCCTCAATTATAGACCTGTATCATTGATTAGTGTAATAGTGAAAGTATTGGAAAAACTAATCAAAACTAAATGGGTAGAACACCTGGAGAGAAATGATACTATATCAGACAGACACTATGGTTTTCGATCTGGAGGATCCTGTGTATCGAATTTACTCAGTTTCTATGATCTAGCCACAGAGATTTTACAGGAAAGAGATGGTTGGATTGACTGCATCTATCTGCACCTAAAAAAGGCTTTCGACAGAGTTCCACATAAGAGGTTGTTCTGGAAACTGGAAAATATTGGAGGGGTGACAGGTAAGCTTCTAACATGGATGAAAAATTTCCTGACTGATAGAAAAATGAGGGCAGCAATCAGAGGCAATGTATCGGACTGGAGAAATGTCACAAGTGGGGTACCACAGGGTTCAGTTCTTGCACCAGTGATGTTTATTGCCTACATAAATGATCTACCAGTTGGTATACAAAATTATATGAACATGTTTGCTGATGATGCTAAGATAATAAGGCTAAGAAACTTAGATGATTGTCATGCCCTTCAAGATGACCTGGACAAAATAACTATATGGAGCACCACTTGGCAAATGGAATTTAATGTTAATAAATGCCATGTTATGGAATGTGGAATAGGAGACCATAGACCCCACGCGACCTATATATTATGTGAGAAATCTTTAAAGAATTCTGATAAAGAGAGAGATCTAGGAGTGGTTCTAGATAGAAAACTATCACCTGAGGACCACATAAAGAACGTTGTGCGAGGAGCCTATGCCATGCTTTCTAACTTCAGAATTGCTTTTAAATACATGGATGGCGATATACTAAAGAAATTGTTCACGAGTTTTGTTAGGCCAAAGCTGTTGTGTGGTGCCCATATCTTAAGAAGCACATCAACAAACTGGAAAAGGTGCAAAGACACGCTATTAAGTGGCTCCCAGAACTGAAGGGCAAGAGCTACGAGGAGAGGTTAGAGGCATTAAATATGCCAAAATTAGAAGACAGAAGAAAAAGAGGTGATATGATCACTACATACAAAATAGTAACAGGAATTGATAAAATCGTTAGGGAAGATTTCCTGAGACCTGGAACTTTAAGAACAAGAGGTCATAGATTTAAACTAGCTAAACACAGATGCCGAAGAAATATAAGAAAATTCACTTCCGCAAACAGAGTGGTAGACAGTTGGAACAAGTTAGGTGAGAAGGTGGTGGAGGCCAAGACCGTCAGTAGTTTCAAAGCGTTATATGACAAAGAGTGCTGGTAAGACGGGACACCACGAGCGTAGCTCTCATCCTGTAACTACACTTAGGTAATTACACGCGCACACACACACAGGAGCAAATAGGGACCGGTCGAGTGGAAAGGAGAGACAAGGACAAAAATGAAGTTAATGAAATCCTTAAAGGGATAAAGATGGAGAGGGCTGACCAAGATATTGAAAAGGTTTTCAGGATTGGACAGTACAATAAGGACAGAGACTGTGTGATAAAGGTGGTATTCAAGAGCGAGAGAACAAGAGAGGACTTGCTAGCAAGGAAGAGCAGACTAGCAAATGTACAGAGGTTCAAAAAGATATTCCTGCAGAGGGATATAATAAGGGACGAGAGAGAGAGGGCAGCAACCGCGATGAGGGAGCGCTGGGAGAAAGAGAGGAATCAGGGAGCCACAACCCCTAGCCCTACAATCCCAGATGGGAGCGGGGAACCCTCCACAAGTGACTCGGCAGACACAGTGAGAGCAGCACCTCCCCATCCTCCACCCAATAGATGCCCTATCTCCCCTCCCTCCCCAGGATCTCCCTTCTCCCCACCCTCCCAAGCCCTCCCTAATCCTCCATGCCCTCCCTTCTCCCCCCCCCAAGCCCTCCCTAATCTACAAGCGACTCAGCAGACACAGTGAGAGAAGCACCTCCCCCATCCTCCACCCAATAGATGCCCTATCTCCCCCCTCCCCAGGATCTCCCTTCACCCCCCCCCCCCAAGCCCTCCCTAATCTTCCATGCCCTCCCTTCTCCCCCCCCCCCCAAGCCCTCCCTTCTCCCCCACCCCCAAGCCCTCCCTAATCCTTCATGCCCTCCCTTCTCCCCCACCCCCAAGCCCTCCATTCTCCCCCGCCCCCTCCCCCCCTAAACCCTCCAGTATCCTCCACCCTCCTGAGCCCTCCCTTCTCCCCCACTCTCCTCAGCCCTCCCTTTTTCCTCATCCCCCTCGGCACTCCCTATTCCCTAACCTCTCCCCCCAAGGCCTCCTTCCCTTTATGCCCCCTCCCAAGCCCCCCATTCCCCCAAGCCCTCCCTCCTCCCATACCCCTCCCAAGCCTCCTCTTCTCCCACACTCTCCAAAGCCTCCCCCTCTCACCCATCCCTCCCCACTATATATACTTATATATAACTTATATATATATCACCTAATTATATATATAATTAGGTAATTATCTCTTTGTGGAAACTCTGGCCTGACAGCTGGCGATCAACAGACTGCCTGGGACGCACGCTCAGTCAGCGCCTGATTTTTGTCACACTTCCCCGCCCTATAGTGGGCAATATATGCCACTTACGATTTTTTTATTATTTTTCCTGTGAACAGTGAACACAAATTAACAGGTTAGGAAGAAAAAATTTTTTTTTTTTTTTGGTATCAGTGGTACCTCGGAATGCGAGTGTCCCTGTATGCGAGGTTTTCGGAAGACGAGCAGTATTTACTCCAAAAATTTGTCTCGGAAGGCGAGGGTTACTTCGGGACGCGAGTTTGTTGATACGCGTACAGGCCGACCTAGCGCGTGGTGGTTCGGCGATCGTCGCCCCTCTGCCCCGCCGCCCCTCAGTTTACCATTGTCTCGCGCTCAGTGACTACCCCCACATCAATTCTTCTCGCGGATTTTCAGTGTTTTGTTGGATTTTTGGTGATTTGTCTATACAATTTGTTATTATATATCTCACCATGGGTCCCAAGAAAGCCAGTGGTAAGGATAAAGGCCAGAAAGCTCATGTGAGGATGACAATAGAGGAGAAACAAGAGATCATTCGGAAGCATGAGAACGGTACACGTGTTGTTGAACTTTGTAGGCAGTACAACAAAGCCACATCAACAATATGCACTATACTTAAGAAGAAAAATAAGATTATGGGTGCTAAAGTGGCAAAAGGAGTAAGAACATTAACGGCACAAAGACCACAAATACTTGAAGAAGTGGAAAAGTTGTTATTAATTTGGATACACGACAAGGAGTTGAGGGGTGATAGTGTTTCGGAGGCCATTATTTGTGAGAAAGCCAGGGTGTTGCACGAAGACCTTCTAAAGAAAACCCCTGCAACGAGCGATGCAGATACGAAAGAGTTTAAGGCAAGCAGGGGCTGGTTTGAAAAATTTAGAAAGAGAAGTGGTATCCATAGTGTTACAAGGCATGGGGAGGCAGCCAGCTCAGACAAACCAGCCGCTGGACGATTTATTGACGAATTTAAAGAGTTTGCAGAGGCTGAGGGATACCTACCGCAACAAGTGTTTAATTGTGACGAAACAGGACTGTTTTGGAAAAGAATGCCTAAGAGGACATACATTACCAAGGAGGAAAAATCCTTGCCTGGACACAAGCCTATGAAAGATAGGTTTACGCTTGTGCTGTGTGGAAATGCGAGTGGCGATTTGAAAATTAAACCCTTGCTAGTGTATCATTCTGAAAATCCAAGGGTTTTCAAACAGTATAATGTGCAGAAAACCCATTTGTGTGTGATGTGGAAGTCTAATAAAAAAGCATGGGTGACTAGGCTTATTTTTTCGGAGTGGGTGAATGAAGTGCTGTGCCCTGCCATAGAAAAATATCTGCAGGAGAAACAATTGCCACTCAAAGCCGTGCTTCTCCTTGACAATGCTCCTGCTCATCCTCCAGGCTTGGAAGATGATTTGTTGCCTAGATACAATAAATTCCTCACAGTTAAATTCCTTCCTCCTAACACCACTCCTCTAATTCAGCCTATGGACCAGAAAATCATAGCGAATTTTAAGAAACTTTATGAAAGGGCACTTTTCCGGAAATGTTTTGAAGTGACTGAAGCCACAAACCTCACCCTCAAAGAGTTCTGGAGAGAGCATTTTAACATTTGTAGTGCTTTAAAAGCTCGTTGACAAAGCCTGGCAAGAAGTGACTCAAAGAACCCTGATCTCTGGCTGGAGAAAATTGTGGCCTGAAGGTGTGAGAGAACTAGACTTTGAGGGGTTTGAGCCTATAAATGATGCGCCTATTGTTGAGGAAATTGTTAGTCTAGGCCAGCAAATGGGCTTGGAATTGGATGGTGATGATGTGGAGGAGTTGGTGGAAGAACACAACGAAGAACTGACCACCGAAGAACTCCTAGCCCTTCAACAGGAACAGCAAGCCAACGCAGCAGCGAATGATTCTGCAGTGGAGGAGGAGGTGGCAACAGCACCAGCGAATGTCTCTTCTGCAGTAATTAAGAAGGTGTGTCAGATGTGGGAAGAGATTCAAACAACTATTGAACAGACTCGCCCAGAGAAAGCTGTAGTAGGCCGTTGTCTTAATCTTTTCAATGACAATGTGATGCCTTACTACAGAGACAGCTTGCGAAGAAGGGAAAAGCAAGCTTCCATGGACAGATTTGTGGTGAGGAAATCGAGCAGTGAGCCTCAACCAGGACCTAGTGGCACTCAGGTAAAACGTCCCAGGGAGAGCACACCAGAAAGGTCCTCACTGCCTGATGTGATTATGGAAGGGGACTCCCCTTCCAAACAGTAACTCCTCTCCTCCTCCCCCCTCCTCACCATCTTCCATACGCCTACAGCACTCGACAGCAAGGTAAGTAATAACTGGAACATAGTTTTGTAGGTTTATTTAGATGAATTAGGTAAATTAGGTATAAAAATTTAGTTTGATGTGGGGTTTTTGGGGTAGTCAGGAACGGATTAATTCATTTCCCTTTATTTCTTATGGGGAAATTAACTTCGGAATGCGAGTTTTCGGAATGCGAGGACGTCTCCAGGAACGGATTAAACTCATATTCTGAGGTATGCCTGTATGCGCCTGCGGGTGTCAAATGGTATATAGCTATGCGCCATTTAAGGGTTAAGTTAAAAAAAATAACCCTTTAACTGCTCAATGCGCCTGCAGGCTCACGTCTGGGGTGCGCTACGCACCTCTGGGAATTTGTATTTTTCACGTTCCATTCAAAACTCCCGCGGCTACATGGGGTTCACATCAGCTTCCTCAGGGCTCTTGTAAACAGACGCCATCTTTAAAAAAAATCGTGGTCCACATTCCCGGGTGTGAGAGCCTCAGTAGTGAGTGAGCAACCAAGGCCAGCGCACGCAGCATGAGCTCACAGCACTGCTGTTCAGCTTGTGACCACAGCATTGCCTAATAATGTCAAAATATATATATATTGTATTTTTAGCCATGATAGTATTACAAAAGAGCCTGAGTGTGATAATGACTGTGTACAATGTTCAAATATTAGTGATTCAATGCTGTTCACGATGTTCACAGCGCTAGCCACAGCACCACAGCATTATTTCGTCCATCTAGGAATCTTCAAACGACTTCTTAGGTTCCTTTACAAAATAAACTTGTGGTCAATTATGTATTTACAGGATTTAGTGACCTATATTTTGATAACAGCAAGATTGTGGTGATAATAAGCACTGTGTGTAATATTGTGGGAGGAGTAATTGTGGTGAGGGAGAGAATCGAGGTAGCCTCACTGTGTGGCAGCCACTCTTAGTTTTGCTCATCATACTAGCTCAGTGGTTTGCTATGGTGAACATCTTTGTACATGGGTATATACAATGTGTGTATATAGTGTAGTAACAGCAACAGGAGTATGTTGGGAGGAGCTATTTTGGTGAGGGAGGTGTCATAATTGTAGTGTCAACTGCTGGCTGCTGTGTGATTTCTCATGCAGTGTACGGTGGCCACTGTAAAGTTTGGACAGAATACCGGCTTACTTGCATAGTTCTGGTGAATTAAACATGTAGATAGGTATACATAACATGTGTAAATAGTGTAATACAAACAGTAACAGTATGGTGTTAGGAGCCATGTTGGCGAGTAAGATGTTGGAGGAGTGAGGGAGAGACTGGAAGTTGGAGGAGTGAGGGTGTTTCAGCTGACACTTGCAGAGTTCTGAGTGTGTTCATGATGAATGTATATAGTATGTGATAGTATATAGTATGTAAATAGACTGTACATATACATAAATTAGCATAATACAATGGAAATATGTGCCGGATATGTGTATACATGTGTCATGCATGCAACACTGTATCTTCGGACAGTATGGATGTTTTACTGCTATAATATAGTGTACGTATTCATTATACATAGGATTGGCACGTAAAAGCATATAAAATGTATTTGGAACTGTGCGCAGAAAATGAACAAAAATATATTCGCGGCAACTCGCGCATCCTGCCCCGAGCGCTATACCGGCCCCGAGGGCGTATGCCACGGGCGACCAGGGAAGGATGATGTCACGCACGAACTTACGGACCCCATAGCAGCCAAAGTATTTACAATTTCGTCCTTCTGTTACGATACCCTTACTCAGGGAAGGGGTTTTGACACTTTAAAAACAGAAAATAATTTTTTCCGAGAGATTTTATTTCCTGCACACTGGAGATGTGTCATATTTGGAGGCTGCGCAGTTAAGGGGTTAAGTCACTGAACATAGCACAGTTTGAAGTTGTTTCAACGAACTGTATGGGGTAAAATGGATTTGTTGCACGAGATACTTTGCCTTGGCCATCAGACTTCTGGCAATTCCCCAGTCAATTTATATTTTTTGAAGGTCATGTACCTACTGCTTTACATATACAGGTTTGAGACTTGTTTTTCAAGAGAGTAGTGAAGTGAAATATTTTCATAATCTTTCCCTCAAGATCTTCCATTCATTACTATTCCCAAGATTCCCCAGTTATTACAACTCCTGTGATTCCCCACTCATCACTACTGTGATTCCCCACTCATCACTACTGTGATTCCCCACTCGTCACTACTGTGATTCCCTACTCGTCACTACTGTGATTCTCCACTCATCACTGCTGTGATTCTCCACTAATCACTGCTGTGATTTGCCACTCATCACTGATGTGATTTCCTACTCATCATTACTGTGATTCCCCCACTCATCACTATTGAGATTCCCCACTCATCACTTCTGTGATTCCTTACTCTTCACTTTCTGTGATTCCCCACTAATAACTACTATGATCCTCCACTCATCACTATTTCTTTGATCCTCCACTCATCACTATTTCTTTGATCCTCCACTCATCACTACTTCTGTTATCCTCCACTCATCACTACTGGTCGGAGTCAGGTCGAGGTCGAGGGAGGGGGTAGAAGTACCGTGCGTGCTCCGTTAAAATCATGACATTAACAGGGATTCTTAGGACTACTGCCGTGGATTACTGATTACAGACATAACAAAGTGCATAGTGACCCACTGGAAAATTGAAAATAGTCATTAACAATAGAACTTTGTGTTAAATAGAGAATAAACGGGAGACCGCGTGTGAGCCAGTGAACGAGGCTTTGTGTACTTGCGTGTATTAGGAAAAAAAAAAAAATAGTGAACGGTGATTCGTGGAACAGTGATGTGGAACGGGTATCACAACAACATATAAGTTGGAAGTGAATATTATAAATATAGAATACTAGAAATATAGAATAGTGGCAAGAGGCGGCATCAGTGGTTATAAATCGGGTAACTGGAAACTGATGACATCAACCTGGGCCACAAGAGGTCACCTGTACTGACCGGGGACCAGCCTCGCTGCCCTACGCTAAGTACCTGCCATAAAGTTTGAACAAAATAACATACATAATATTACAAATATATGGTATACATATAATATTATAAATATTAAACATATAAATATATATACATATACAGTGGTACCTCCCATAACGAATTTAATCCGTTCCATGTTCGTCATGTGAAACGGACGTCATACAAAACGAGTGTCCCCCATGTAACCAGTGTGATGCACTGTGTTTATTGTGAAATTTCCCTAGTGTGCATGACATCAAATGTTCCCCAAAATATAATTTTTCTTTGTAAAATGATAAATTACCTTCCCTGAACATGTCTATGTAAAAATAATTACCAAATTCCACTTACTTTGGCTGTGAGGGCGTGGACAAGGTGCGCTGTGACGTCATCAGGGGCTGGTCGCCCGTGTGTGAAGCTCCCAGACACGGTCGCGCAGGCCATTCAAGCACCGCGTGTTGCCACAAATATATTTTCAAATATTTTTCCTATGCATTTCCAATGCGGTTTTATTTGTTTCTTTTATCGTATATGATGCATATTTGTGACCTTTACAATATGTATACAGTAGAATGTTCATAATTTTCCATGAAACTGTGATACATGTGTCAGTAATGTGTCCACAATAAATGTTTATTGTCACAATATTACGTGGTAAAAATGCACTAATATTACAATATGTACAGTTTCACATACTATTTACACAGTAACACACTGTATTACACACTCAGTACTTTGGAGGTGCGTAATAGTCAACGAAGTAGTCCATGGTAGACAGCGCGACTTTGCTCTCCTTGCACCAGCTACAGATAGATTTTTGTTTCCTGTTTCATCGTTCTGTGTGCTTGCAAATAATGCACTCGCGTGCACCCTTGGCTTTAGTACTTGTAGGTGGTATGTAGCCAAGCTTGTAAAGCATAAGGTAGTATTGAAACGATTATAGGAAAAGCTCAATTTGTAAGGTAGTCTTGAAAAGATCGCTTTGTAAGGTCCCACACAGGAAGAGATTCAGCTAGCCTCAAAGAGTGTCCATCAGTCAGGAAGAGATTCAGCTAGCCTCAAAGAGTGTCCATCAGTCAGGAAAAGATTCAGGTATTCTTAAAAATATCAATGAACACCACCACCATGGAAGCCGCTAACACTGTTCATCTATGCTACTTGTATCAGATGCATCATCACTGAACGCAGAAAACGATTCATCTATGTATCATCTATATACATTAGAGATGGCAAGGGTGGGGCTCAGAGCTACACCTGGATACGCTCGCTGTATCATCCTCATAGGTGCTGTATCACAGGCATCCGACCGTTGTGTTAAGCCCTTATTGCGCCTAGCTTCACCAATGTTATGACCCTTATGTTCTTCAAACAATAGGGTCTGAATTGCACTGACTGAGTACAGTCTTTCAACACCGTGTGGGACAGGTGTTTGAGAGCCAGAGGCATGTGTGCTACAAATGGTTGCTCACGCACTACTAACCCAGCCAGCAGCCCTTGTCTTTCATATTCGTTATAGCAAAAGGTTCGTTCAGTGTTTGTTGGGTAGGCTGCTCCATTATGACAATCTTTCTTTGTTTCAAATGTGTTCCATTTGTTTTGTATTTATCACTTACGTCTCAATAATGGAGCAGCCTACCCGACAAACACTGAACGAACCTTTATGACATTTGTCCATTTTTCAAATTGTTTCAACAGTTCTTTTATTTTTCGTTTTTTTTTTTTTTTTTTTAAGAAACATGGAGCAGTCGACCTGTAGACCACCGAACGAACATTTTTGACATTTGTACTGGTTTTCAAAATTCTTCATATTTTTTATTATTTACGTTTTTTGTATGTAAGAAACATGGAGCAGCCTACCTGCCGACCACCGAACGAACCTTTTGCTATAAGACAAATGAAAAATAAATATTGAACACGTTTGAAGAAAGGAAAATGTCATAATGGTTTATTCAGTGTATGTAAGGTAGGCTTCTCCATTATTGAGATGTAAATGACAAATAAAAAACAAATGGAACACATTTGAAACAAAGAAAGATTGTTATAATGGAGCAGCCTACCTGCCGAACACCGAACAAACTTTTTTGACATTTGTTGTATATCAGATATTTCATTTCTTTTTTCCTACAAAAACGTCAATGCTTTGCAACATCTCAGCAGTCACCCTTTTATATCCCAGCATCATTAGCATCTTTAAACAAGAACAACATAATTTATGTGCATCGTCGGAGGCGTCTAAGAATGTGCAAGCAGCAGCGCGACCCCACCATGTGGTGTTGACGTTACTCAAACCAGCGTTCGTCATACGGGACGATTTGACGCCGATCGGGCCGTTCGTTACCCAAAATATTCGTCTTTTGGGGCAATCGTTATGCGAGGTACCACTGTATATTGTTACAAATATACAATATACATATAATATTATAAATATATAGATATATATACAACAAAACAAGGCAAAATGGGAGTAAATAACCAAATTTGTGGCCACTGTAACAACTCCTTAAAGACGAAGGTAACGGGAATTGAATGTTATATCTGTAAGACTAGATTCCATTCGGCTTGTACAGGAGTGAGTAACACTACGGCACTGAGAGCTGGTCACTTGCTCTGGGTGTGTAAAAATGACCTTCCAGCTTGGAATATCCTAAAAAACCTTCTAGATAACATGACGCATGATCGGAAAACATCATTCATTGGAAGCCTACCAGCCATCCAGAAGGAGTGGGAAAGGAACAACAATTCTAATATACAAGGGGCGGAGGCTATAGTCAGGGATGAAACTGAGGCTGAAACTCAGGAAGTTGTAAACTCTGACTCAGTAGGCCAGGATGTAGATGACAGTGAACTAGAAAGTGTACCAGACAGCACTGACAGCTCGATAGGTACAGACACTACGACGGTTCCCGATAGAGCAATTCAGAACAGAAGGACAGACTTATGCAAATTTTATGCAAAGGGCATATGCAGACATAGATATGCTGGTAATAAGAAAGGATTAGAATGCAGTTACCAACATCCCAAAAAATGTTTAAATATGCTTAGGAAAGGTGAGTGTCGATTTGGATCAATATGTAGGTTTTTCCATCCTGACATGTGCCAAACCTCACTGGAGGACAGAAAATGCTATGACCTCAGCTGCCCACACTTTCACGTGAAAGGCACGGAACGCTAAATAAAGAGTGGCAAGCAGGATAATGAATTTGGAGGAAACTCTATAAATTTTTTATACCAGACCGGCAGAGAATTCAAAAGGAGCAGCATGGAGAGTGTATGGAACTGGATGCCAGATCCACTTGCATTCCAGAATTACAGATACAATTACCCACCAAAAGGGAACTACAACTACGACAGACAACTGCCCTACAACAATCAGTACTGGTCAGAACAAACTCATTATGTCCACGAATAACGGGCTACCTTGAGGTGCTTCCGGGGCTTAGTGTCCCCGCGGCCCGGTCGTCGACCAGGCCTCCTAGGCTTGCCGAAAAAGTCTCCCATTCAAACTATCACTAATAGAGTAACCTCATTTATCTTTGCCAACACACAAGGACTGAAAACAAGAACAAACAACAAAGTACAGTTCATAAATGGCCTCCTCACGGAGTCAAATGCAGTATTTGGAGCTTTCACAGAAACCCATGCAGGGGAATTGTTGGACAGTGAGATCTGGATTCCAGGATATAACCTATACAGGTGTGATAGGAAAATTAGGTCACATGGAGGAGTGGGTCTGTATATTAGGGAAGACCTTGTATGCTCGGAGCTCCTAAACGTTACAAATGAGGTGGTAGAGGTACTGGGATTAAAAATAGAGAAAATAAATTTAGTGATTATTCTAATATACAAACCGCCAGATGCAACGGCTGAGGAATTCACAGAACAGATAAGCAAAATAGAGAATAGCCTTGATAATTTGGAGAACCCGATACCGGATATTATCTTCCTAGGTGACTTCAACTTGCCTAGTCTCAGGTGGAAAATAGCAAACAATAATATTATACCAGGAAATCTATCAGGACCTAACCAACCACAGATTAGAGAACTACTTAGATTCTGTGACAAATTTTCACTCAATCAGCAGATATCGGAGCCAACGAGAAATGAAAATATTCTAGATCTGGTCTTTACGAACAATGAAGACATTATCAGAGACATTACGATATCAGATACCACATACTCAGATCACAAACTCATTGAAGTGCAAACGACCATCAATACTCAGAATAGACCTAAAACGTTGATAAAGCGAGAGGGGCTATTCAGTAAATTCAATTTTAATAATAAAAGGATAGACTGGGAGATAATAAACAGGGAACTTACAAACATTCCATGGGGAACTGTTCTAAGTAATACAAGTCCTACAGAAGGAATAGATAAACTGACTTCAGAAGCGTATCAAGTCTGTCTGAAACATGTTCCTTTGAGGAAAGCCAGAAAGAGATCTAACGTAGAAAGAGAACGCAGACGACACTATAAACGCAGGAAAAAAATAACGGAACTGCTTATGCAGACACGAATTTCCCGTCAAGGAATAATTTAAATAGGGAGATTGAAGAAATCGAGCGGAAATTGAAACACTCATATGAAACTGAAGAAAGGCAGTTAGAACAGAAAGCAATTCAGGAAATAAAGAAAAATCCAAAATATTTCTTCTCATATGCGAAATCAAAAGCAAAAACCACTGCCAGTATTGGACCTATTCGTACAAGTGAAGGTTCATACACGGAGGATGACAAAGAAATTAGTGAAATCCTAAAAAAGCAGTATGAGGACATGTTTAGCACTCCAATAAACAACATGAAGGTGGAAGATCCAGACAATTTCTTTATGTGGGATATTCAAACCCCTGTAAATATAACTGATATAAACACGAGCGCACTAAATTTTGAAAAAGAAATTGAAAACATGCCCATGCACTCGGCCCCAGGTCCAGACTCATGGAATTCAATATTTATAAAGAAATGCAAAGTGCTGGTAGCACAGGCACTCAGTATAGTGTGGAGGAAGAGCTTGGACACGGGGAAGATACCAGATGCACTTAAAGTAGCAGACATAGCCCCTCTACACAAGGGAGGGAGCAAAGCATTGGCAAAAAATTATAGACCAGTTGCACTAACATTGCACATCATAAAAGTATTTGAGAGAGTGATTAAGAGTCAGGTCACCAATTTCATGGAGACCAATGAAATTCAATATTTATAAAGAAATGCAAAGTGCTGGTAGCACAGGCACTCAGTATAGTGTGGAGGAAGAGCTTGGACACGGGGGAGATACCAGATGCACTTAAAGTAGCAGACATAGCCCCTCTACACAAGGGAGGGAGCAAAGCATTGGCAAAAAATTATAGACCAGTTGCACTAACATTGCACATCATAAAAGTATTTGAGAGAGTGATTAGGAGTCAGGTCACCAATTTCATGGAGACCAATGACCTTCACAACCCAGGCCAACATGGATTTCGAGCGGGAAGAACGTGCCTCTCACAGTTACTTGAGCACTACGACAAAGTCACTGAGGCATTAGAAGAAAAACAGAATGCTGATGTGATATACACGGACTTCGCAAAGGCTTTCGATAAATGTGACCATGGCGTGATAGCACACAAAATGAAGTCAATGGGAATAACCGGTAAAGTAGGACGCTGGATACTCAGTTTTCTGTCAAACAGGACTCAGCGAGTAACGGTCAACCATATAAAATCTAGTCCAAGTGCAGTTAAAAGCTCTGTACCTCAGGGTACAGTCCTTGCACCGCTGCTTTTCCTTATTCTCATATCAGATATAGACAAAAATACAAGTCACAGCTTCGTATCATCCTTTGCAGATGACACAAAAATCAGTATGAAAATTATATCGGCTGAGGACATTGAAAAACTTCAAGCTGATATTAATAAAGTTTTCGACTGGGCATCAGAAAATAACATGATGTTTAACAGTGATAAATTCCAGGTTCTCAGGTACGGTAAAAATGAGGACCTTAAACATAGTACAGAGTACAAAACACAATCAAATGTACCCATAGTAGGAAAACAGCATGTAAAGGATTTGGGAATGATAATGTCTGACGACCTAACGTTTAAGGAGCATAACCAAGCAAATATTGCGACAGCCAGAAAAATGATAGGATGGATTATGAGAACTTTCCAATCCAGGGATCCCATCACAATGGTTGTACTCTTCAAGTCACTTGTGTTGTCCCGTCTTGAGTACTGCTCAGTACTCACTTCCCCCTTCAGAGCAGGAGAGATTGCTGAAATAGAGGGAATACAGAGAACATATACGGCACGCATAGATGCAATAAAGCACCTAAATTATTGGGATCGTCTCAAAGCCCTCCAAATGTACTCACTAGAAAGAAGACGAGAGAGATATCAAATAATATACACCTGGAAGATACTGGAGGGCCAAGTACCAAATCTACACAGTAAAATAACAACGTACTGGAGTGAACGATATGGAAGAAAATGTAGAATAGAACCAGTGAAGAGCAGAGGTGCCATAGGCACAATCAGAGAACACTGTATAAACATCAGAGGTCCGCGGTTGATCAACGTCCTCCCAGCAAGCATAAGAAATATTGCCGGAACAACCGTGGACATTTTCAAGAGGAAACTAGATTTATTCCTACAAGGAGTGCCGGACCAACTGGGCTGTGGTGGGTATGTGGGCCTGCGGGCCGCTCCAAGCAACAGCCTAGTGGACCAAGCTCTCACAAGTCAAGCCTGGCCTCGGGCCAGGCTTGGGGAGTAGAAGAACTCCCAGAACTCCCATCAACCAGGTAACTACTGTGATCCACTCATCATTACTCCTGTGATTCCCCACTCATCACTAATCCTGTGATTCTCCACTCAACACTACTTTTGTGACTCCTGACTCTTCACTACTGTGATTATCAACTCATCACTGCTCCCAAAATTCCCCACTCATCACTACTGTAGTTCCCTACTCATTACTATACCCAAGATTCCTCACTCATCAATACTCCGAAGACTCCCCACTCATCACCACTGATTCCCTACTCATCAATAGTCCCAAAATTTTTCACTCATCAATACTCATTAAGATTTCCCACTCATCCTTCAAGATTTCCCACACATCCTTCAAGATTTCCCACTCATCACACATCCCAATATCCTCTACTTATCACACATCCCAAGATCCCCCCCTTCCCCTCTCTAATCTAGATATTATTATATTATTGTTGCTGTTGTTACTATTGTTAATATTATTGTCCCCCCAAGCAGCAGGGAGGGGGGAGGGACCTGTGACTTGGGTGACAGCTCCTTCATATCGACCTAATGTGGCTTTGTGCCCGGAGAGGCCACTCCAGACTGACAACCAGAGCACAATTCCATAGTCTCCTATGACTGATGGATGCTTACTGTTATACTAATATGGTGTTCCTTCATACAGGGTGTAGCTCCTGGAATGCTTGATGATATCGTCTGATGTGTATAAAGATGATGTGTGAAACTAGTGTGGCCTGCTGAGATATTCAGGCAAGTACTGGTATTGTTGCTTTTCTGCAAATGTGTCTTGTGTATATATACTGATGACTGTAAACATTTATTTTAAGAATTAAGTCACTGAACCTAGTACAGTTTGAAGTTGCTTCAACAAACTGTATGGGGTAAAATGGATTTGTTGCAGGAGATATTTTGCCTTGGCCATCAGACTTCGGGCAGTTTCCCAGTCAATTTATATTTGTTGAAGGTCATATACCCACTGGATTACATATACAGGTTTCTGACTTGTTTATCATGAGAGTAGTGAAGTGAAATATTTTCATAATCTTCCCTCAAGATCTTCTTCCAGTCATAACTATTCACAAGATTCCCCAGTTATCACAACTCCTGTGATTCCCCACTCGTCACTACTGTGATTCCCAACTCATCACTACTGTGATTCCCAACTCATCATTATTGTGATTCTCCACTCATCACTACTGTGATTCCCCACTCATCACTATTGAGATTCCCCACTCATCACTACTCCTGTGATTCCCCACTCATAACTACTGTGATCTTCCACTCATCACTACTTCTGTGATCCTCCATTCATCACTACTCCTGTGATCCTCGACTCATCATTACTCTTGTGATTCCCCACTCATCACTAATCCTGTGATTCTCCAGTCATCAGTAATCCTGTGATTCCCCACTCATCACTACTATTGTGACTCCTGACTCATCACTACTGTGATTATCCACTCATCACTACTCCCATGATTCCCCAATCATCATTTCTCCCATGATTCTGAACTCATTAATACTCCCAAGATCCTGTACTCATCTTTATAAAGTTCCTCAATTTATCACTACTCCCAAGATTCCCCACTCATCACTACTCCCAAGATTCCCTACTCATCACTACTCCCAAGATTCCCCACTCATCACTACCAAGATTCCCTACTCATCACTACTCCCAAGATTCCTCACTCATCACTACTCCCAAGATTCCCCACTCATCAATACTGTGATTGCCTACTCATTACTATGCCCAAGATTGCTCACTCATCAATACTCCCACTCCCACACAAGATTTCCTACTCATGCTTCAAGATTTCCCACTCATCACGAGTCCCAATACCCTCTACTTATCACAAATCTCAAGATCCCCCCCTCCCTAATCCCTCACTAATCTAGATATTATTATATTATTGTTGCTGTTGTCGATCCCTCCCCCTCACTAATGTAGATATTATTATATTATTGTTGCTGTTGTTACTATTGTTGATATTATTGTCCCCCCAAGCAGCAGGGATGGGGGAGGGACCTGTGACTTGGGTGACAGCTTCTCCTTCATATCAACCTACCCTGGCTTTGCGCCCTGGAGAGGCCACTCCAGACCGACAACCAGAGTATAACTCCATAGTCTCCTATGACTGATGGATGCTTACTGTTATACTAATATGGTGTTCCTTCATACAGTGTGTTGCTGCTGGAATGCTTGATGATATCATCTGATGCATATAAAGAAGATGTGTGAAACCTGTGTAGACTGCTGGGATATTCAGGCAAGTACTGGTATTGTTGCTTCTCTGCAAATGTCTCTTGTGTATATATATATATACTGATGACTGTAAACATTTATTTCAAGATTTAAGTCAGAGAACCTGGTACAGTTTGAAGTTGGTTCAACAAACTGTATGGGGTAAAATGGATTTGTTGCAGGAGATACTTTGCCTTGGCCATCAGACTTTTGGTGATTCCCCAATCAATTTATATTTTTTGAAGCTCATGTGCTAACTGTACTGAATATACATGTTTGAGACTTGTTTACCATCTATCTTGAGATGATTTCGGGGCTTTAGTGTCCCTGCGGCCCGGTCCTCGACCAGGCCTCCACCCCCAGGAAGCAGCCCGTGACAGCTGACTAACACCCAGGTACCTATTATACTGCTAGGTAACAGGGGCATAGGGTGAAAGAAACTCTGCCCATTGTTTCTTACTTGCGCCCGGGATCAAACCCGGGATCACAGCATCACAATTCCTGCGTGCTGTCCGCTCGGCCGACCAGCTCCCTGAACATCTTCAATACCATGAGAGTATTGAAGTGAAATATTTTCATAATCTCCTCGCAAAATCTTCCACTCATCACTATTCCCAAGATTCCTTACTTAGCACTACTCCCAAGATTTCCCACTCATCACGAGTCCTAAGAACTTGTACTCGTTACTACTATCAAGATCTTCTACTTATCACGAGTCCCAAGATTCCCACCCGCTTCCACTAATCTAGATATTATTATCATTGTTGCTGTTATACTAATGTGGTGTTCCTTCATACAGTGTGTTGCTGCTGGAATGCTTGATGATATCGTCTGATGCTTATAAAGATGATGTGTGAAACTGGTGTAGACTGCTGGGATATTCAGGCAAGTACTGGTATTATTGCTTCTCTGCAAATGTCTCTTTGTGTAAATATGTATATATATATACTGATGATTGTAAACATTTATTTCAAGATTTAAGTCACTGAGTCTAGTACAGTTTGAAGTTGCTTCAACGAACTGTATGGGGTAAAATGGATTTGTTGCAGGAGATACTTTGACTTGGCCATCAGACTTTTGGTGATTCCCCAGTCAATTTATATTTTTTGAAGATCATGTGCCCACTGCACTGGATATACAGGTTTGAGACTTGTTTACCATGAGAGTAGTGAATTGAAATATTTTCATAATCTCCCCGCAAAATCTTCCACTCATCACTATTCCCAAGATTCCTCACTTAGCACTACCCCCAAGATTTCCCACTCATCACGAGTCCCAAGATCCTCTACTCATTACTACTACCAAGATCCTCTACTTATCACGAGTCCCAAGATTCCCACCCGCTTCCACTAATCTAGATATTATTGATATTGTTGTTGCTGTTATACTAATATGGTGTTCCTTCATACAGTGTGTTGCTGCTGGAATGCTTGATGATATCGTCTGATGCATATAAAGAAGATGTGTGAAACTGGTGTGGACTGCTGGGATATTCAGGCAAGTACTGGTATTGTTGCTTCTCTGCAAATGTCTCTTGTGTATATATACTGATGCCTGTAAACATTTATTTCAAGAATGAAGTCTCTGAACCTAGTACAATTTGAAGTTGCTTCAACAAACTGTATGGGGTAAAATGGATTTGTTGCAGGAGATACTTTGACTCGGCCATCAGACTTTTGGTGATTCCCCAATCAATTTATATTTTTTGAAGATCATGTGCCCACTGTACTGAATATACAGGTTTGAGACTTGTTTACCATGAGAGTAGTGAAGTGAAATATTTTCATAATCTCCCCGCAAAATCTTCCACTCACTTTCTATTCCCAAGATTCCTCACTTAGCACTACCCCCAAGATTTCCCACTCATCACGAGTCCCAAGATCCTCTACTCATTACTACTACCAAGATCCTCTACTTATCACGAGTCCCAAGATTCCCACCTGCTTCCACTAATCTAGATATTATTGATATTATTGTTGCTGTTATACTAATATGGTGTTCCTTCATACAGTGTGTTGCTGCTGGAATGCTTAATGATATCGTCTGATGCATATAAAGAAGATGTGTGAAGCTGGTGTGGACTGCTAGAATATTCAGGCAAGTACTGGTATTGTTGCATCTCTTCAAATGTCTCTTGTGTATATATACTGATGCCTGTAAACATTTATTTCAAGAATTAAGTCACTGAACATAGCACAGTTTGAAGTTGCTTCAAAGAACTATATGGGGTAAAACGGATTTGTTGCACGAGATACTTTGCCTTGGCCTCAGACTTCTGGCAATTCTCCAGTCAATTTATATTTTTTGAAGGTCATATACCCATTGCACTGAATATACAGATTTGATAGTTGTTTACCGTGATAGTAAGAGTAGTGAAGTGAAATATTTTCATAATAATCTTGAAGTACATTTAGGTAAGCACAAATTCATCATAACCTGCATTTCTCTCTCTCTAAAAAAAAAAGACAGAAAACGAAACAATTTATTAATAAGCAATTTTAATTTTGACTGCCATGATAGAACAGTCTTTGGAGACCAATTCCATATCAGATTTTTTATTTGAGTCTGTGGCAGTTATTCACAGCTACACACACATTATAATAATTAAGATTGGCACATGTAATGTCAGCCAGGCTTGATTAAACAGAATTGGTGTTAGTTTGAATTCTTCATTTTGATCATGTATGATAGAATGAATCACTGAAATAATTTAGTATAAACTTTATAAATATATTAGTGTTGTGAATGTATTGTTTGAGAGGATGGGTTGTACTATTATGATGATTCTTTCTGCCCAAGTGCCATTCAGGTCCCTGTTATGCAGATAATGGCTGGCCATTCAGGATTCTAATTTGTTGTTCTTCAGGAGCTATTTGCTTGCGTATTTGTTTTTTATTTTGGTGTTTGCATTGCTTCACAATGCATATATATTAACGCGTTGCTTCGTTCATTGACTCATGTTTAACTATTCACCTCTAAGATCAGGTGGCTACAATGTTCATCTTTAGGTGTTTGCTAGTGTTGCCCCTTCTTTATCAGAGTTATTTACTTTTGTGGGGTTGGGATTGCTATCTGTGAGAGGCTGGCTTGTGGTTGGAAGGTACCTCGCAGCATGGGTCTTTGACTCATGCTGCGAGGCTTTGTGATTGATGGTGGCAGTCCGGGTTTATATTTAATCATGCTAGTGTACTGGGCACTGTTTAATGTGAGAACTCCATGGTTACCTTGCATCGATTCTGGGGGGCCAATGGCCCCGTGGCTTGGTCTCTGACTGGGCCCCCTGGTTGATCAGGTATCCTTTGGAGGTGTTTATTGAGTTCTTTCTTGTACACTGTGAGGGGTCAGCCAGTTATGCCCTTATGTGTAGTGGAAGCGTGTTAAACAGTCTCAGGCCTCTGATGTTGATAAATTTCTCTCTCTCATAGTATGTATTGCACCTCTGCTCTTGAATGGGGGTATTGTGCACATCCTGCCATGCCTTGTGGTCTCATGTGATGTTATTTCTGTGTGCAGGTTTGGAACCATCCCCTCAAATCTTTTGCACGTGTAAATTATTATGTATCTCTCCTGCCTGCACTCTAGAGAATACAGGTTTAAGCATTTTAGTTGGTCCCGGTAATTTAGATGGTTTATTGAGTGGCTTATAACAGTATAGGATCTCTGCATACTCTCCAGGTCAGCAATTTCTAAAGCTTTGAAAAGTTTTGTTGTTGTGCAACCATATTCCATTCTGGAAGGCACTAGCGTCTTAAAAAGTATTATCATTGGTACAGCATCTTTCGTTTATGAGGTTCTTGTTATCAACGGATTAAAGTAGTTGTGATTTCAAAGTAGTAGCTACTTTATTGTGTTCTTTAAAGGTAAGGTCTTCCAACATTAGTACACCCAAATTGTTTACATTGCTTTTATGTTCTATGATACGAGTCTACTGTGTTTTGTACATGGTTACCATTTTTATACAGTACAACCTTGATTCGGCAAACGATATGGAACCAACCAGATTCGGCGAAGTAAGGGAATCTGTTTATATTAACCCTTAAGCTGCTAAGGGGTCCTGAGGAGATTTACATCCCTGTGTGCAAGAATTTTTTTTTTTAACTATTTTGTCTTCTAAAAAAGTTAATTTGTGTTCCCTGAGCACGGGAAAAATAAAAAATAAATCGTAAGTGACATATTTTGGTCGCAATAGGCCGAGGAAGTCTGGCAAAATTTGGGCGTTGACAAGAGTGGTTGTCGGTGGCGGTCAGCGTCGCCCAAGCTGACAGGTGGAAG
This sequence comes from Procambarus clarkii, assembly GCF_040958095.1. Taxonomy (NCBI): domain Eukaryota; kingdom Metazoa; phylum Arthropoda; class Malacostraca; order Decapoda; family Cambaridae; genus Procambarus; species Procambarus clarkii. Next base: position 31,570,041 of record NC_091215.1, read on the forward strand.
TTGCCACAAAGATGATATTACCCAATTATTTCAATATCTGATTTTTTCTTATTTGTTTTGAAGCAATATTATTCAATAGTGTGTAGTTGCCCCACGTGGAAGTACCTCCTGGTTATTCCCATGACTCGGCGGGCAGCTTCCGGGAAACCAAAGTCTTTGGGTTCCGGGGGAAGTATGGTTGCAAAGCTGAAACTTTTTTATTTATATAATAAAATGGGTGAATCATCACTATACTCAAAAGTATGGTGTGCATATTAGTGATTCAATTATTATGTTCATAAAACAATAAACAAATAGTTTTGCTGTTATTACACACTATACACAGGTTATATATAAGTATCTGCATGTTTTGTTCACCATAACGAACCACTAAGTTGTTATTGTGAGTTGAAAAGCAACGAGGACATCATTTCCTCCCACGCTAATGCAAATAATGGGATTGTTCCCATTTCCAGCCATAATATCATTCATGTTGTTTATAATATTAAGCGTTAATTTCAAATGAAATGAACGCCACACACACTCGTTGTGTGCGCCAGCCACTCGTTGCCACTCCCTCATCAATGCCTCACTTACCCACTTTCTCCTCCCACCATCCAGTTTTTTATTTTATTCACTATAAACAGACATTATATATAAGTGTCTACATGTTTTGTTCAACACAACTGTACAACTAAGCTGATGTAGTTAGTTCAGGCACTAAGAGATGTCGCTACACAAAGTCAGCTGGCGGCTGTCTCCCACACTCATTCAAGTTCACACGCTCTAAAATTTCTCCCCCAACAATACCGTTTGTGGTGTTATTGAACTATATATAGACATTCTATATAGGTATCTATATATGTTTTGTTCACCATAACTGTACAACTAAGCTGATATAGTTCAGGCACTAAGAGTCGTCGCTACAGTCAGCCAGCTGGCGGCTGCTTCCCTCACTCATTCAAGGTCACACGTACTAAATTTCTCCCCCAATAATACTGTTTGCAGTGTTATTACAGTATATACACATTATGTATAAGTATCTACATGTTGTATGTACCGTAACTGTACACACAAGCTTGTAGGGTGCCCAAAGAGCATAGTGGCTCCCTCTACACAGCTAGACGAATCATGCAGACGACGCCACCTCTGTCACCTAAATGGCTCCTCCCAACATAATTCTTTTGCTGTTATTACACTAATACACACATTATATATAAGTATCTACATTTGTGTTCACAATAGAGAACCACTGAGCAGGTATGGTGAATGCAGACAATAAAAGGTAGCCACACAGTCAGTAAATGATGCTGTCTCCCTCCGTCCCTCAGCATTACTCCTCCCACAGTGCTAATTATCACAACAATCCTGCTATTATCACAATCCTGGTCATTTTTATGACAGTCAGGGGTCATCTGTAATACTGTCATTGGCAAATAATAGCAGTTACATATTTATTTTGACATTTTTAGGCGATGCTGTGGTCACAAGCTGAACAGCAATGCTGTTAGCTCCTGCTGTGTGCGCCAGCCTTGGTTGCTCGCACAGTACTGTGGCTCGCACACCGGAGAATATTGCCCATGATTTTTTTTAAACATGGCATCTGTTTACAAGAGCGCTGAGGAAGCTAATGTGAAGCCTGTGTAGCTGTGGGCCATTTGAATCGTGCCTGGCACCCTATGGCGTAATATATACACACATCCCCTAGGAAGCAGCCCATAGCAGCTGTCTAACTCCAAGGTACCTATTTACTGCTAGGTAATAGGGGCATCAGGGTGAAAGAAACATTTTGGCCATTTGTCTCTGCCTCCACTGGGGATCGAACCCAGAACCTCAGGACTAAGAATCCGAAGCGCTGTCCACCCAGCTGTCAGGTGCCCTGCGTGCCTGACATGGGAATGGGTTCGTAAGAGATGTGGCTTAAAAATAATGTCAATAAAAAAATTTTAATCCTTAAAATGGACAATCAAATTTTGGATAAATTATTAGGATGTTGTCCAGTACACCAGATTCAATGAAATAGTTACACAGTTGGTGGTAGAATAGGCCAGGAGGTCTAAAATCTTTTACGGTTTCACATTCAACAATAGTGTTGTAGTGAATGGATTAAAAATTTGTCACAGAGTTTACAATCTGAATATTCTGGTAGTGGCTCAGTGTCACTAACCTGCCAGATGTCCCTATAGCCAAGGTGAATTTGCGCAATGACCATCACATTGCCTGGTTCGGTTACTGTGCTGACCATACAAATACCTATTATTACCAAAGTTGTCAGAGCTTTAATAATGCAGCTTTCAGGTCTTTGGGCATTTCTCAGTTCTTCTAAATCTGAAGTAATTTCTTTGATTTGTATGTTTCTAATAATTGCATTAGATAGTACAAAGTCATAATCAATGTTTTGTTTCCTGCAAACCTCATTGGTCAAGTGATCTACAAAGTCATGTTTTCCAACTCGAACATGGGATGGCATCCACACAAATTTTATACAATAGATATTATCATAGGCAAAAAATCTATTCCATTTAATATTACAAGCTACTTCCGACAAAAATTGTGATGGGTTATTTAACCCTTCAATTGCGCATCGCATCATATGATGCTTTGACCGACTTGCAGTAAATTGCGCATCGCATCATATGATGCTTTTGAGTACTACGCAAGATTTAAAAGGCCCGCGGATACACGTGGTTCACTACACCTTCATCAGGGCTCTTGTAAACAGACGCCATTTAAAAAAAAAAATCGTGGGCCAAACTCCCGGGTGTTAGGGGCCTCAGTATTGAGTGAGCTACCAAGCCTGACGAACGCAGCATGAGCTCACAGCACTGCTGTTCAGCTTGTGACCACAGCATCGCCTAAAAATGCCATAATATACTTGTTCATGCTATTATGTAGCGAAGATATTATTACAGAAGACCCTTGACTGTGATAAAGCTGACCAGGGTTCTGATAATAGCAGGATTGTGGTGATATTTAGCGCTGTGCTCCATGGAGGGAGGAGTAATGTTGTGGGAGGGAGGGTGGTGGCGATGTCTTCTGACTGTGTGTGGCCACCTTTTATTGACTGCACTCACTATACCAGCTTAGTGGTTTGCTATGGTGAACACAAATGTAGATACTTATATATAACGTGTGTATAGAGGATATAAACAGGAAGAGGAGTAGGTTGGGAGCTGCCATTTTGGTGAGGGAGGTGGCGTCGTCTGCACGACTTATCATGTTTACTGGTGACCACTATGGTCTTTGGGCACCATACCAGTTTACTTGTACAAGTATGGTGAATAAAACAGGTAGATAATTATATATAATGTGTGTATATAGCGTAATAACACCACAAACAGTATTGTTGGAGGAGAAATATTAGTGCGTCCTTGAGGGCGGCAGCCATCAGCTGACTGTGTGAGGTCCTACGTCTTTGTGCCTTTACTCACCATACAAGCTTAGATGTACAGTTATGGTGAACAAAACATGTAAATACTTGTATATAATATCTGTATATAAAAGCAAAAACAGTATGGTGGGTGGAGAATGGTGGCAAGTCAGGTGAGGTGAGGTGAGGTGAGGGAGGGAGTGGCAGCCAGTGGCGGGCTGCCACTGCCTGCCACTGCCACTGCCACTCAGCATACCAACTTAGTGGTTCGTTATGGTGAACACGAATATAGATACTTATATATAGCGTCTGTATATAGTGAATAAAAGCAAAAACAGTATTGTGGGAGGAGTATGTGGGTGAGTCAGGTGACTTGAGGGAGGGCGTGAGTGGCTGGCTGGTACACGGCGGTCACTCCTCGTTACTTTTTGACTCATAATAGCAACTTAGTGGTTCGTTATGGTGAACAAAACATGCAGATACTTATATATATCCTGTGTATATAGTGTAATAACTGACAAAGTATTTGTTCACTGTTTGATGAACATAATTGAATGAACAATATGCACACCATATTTTTGAGTACAGCGATGATTCACTCATTTTATTATATAAATATATCACACTACACACTATTGAATAATATTACAACAAAAAAACTGCGAAAAATCAATCAGAGACATTGAAATAATTAGGTAATTATCTCTGTGGCAACTCCGGGCTGACAGCTGGTGATCAACAGACCGCCTGGGACGCACGCTGAGTCAGCGCCTGTTTTTTTGCCAGACTTCCCCACCCTATAGTGGGCAATATATGCCACTTACAATTTTTTTAATATTTTTCCCATGATCAGTGAACACAAATAAACAGGTTAGGAAGAAATTTTTTTAATTTTTGTTGTTGTTTTGTTTTAGCCAGGGGCTAGATAAATACCCAAAAGCTCAGTCTGTGTCGTGCTTGCCCAGTTGTTCATTCTCCGTGTACTAGACATGATCATTTCATTCTCTTTATGCACTGGACATGCACAACCTGTTCTACCAGTGCCTAATTGCACAGAAACCATCAGTAAAGACATAGGATTCAGTTGGTTTCAGATTTTCAAGATGACTGTCAATAGCTTCTAATGTTATACATCTCATAGTTTCAGTGTTATACATTTGTTTTACACTGATGGGTGTATAATATATAGAGACCTGCACAAGTTGCTGATGAGATTTGTATCATTAACGTCAAATTCAAGATATTTATAAGACTCACAAGTCTCCACAGGCACTCCTTTAACCCTTAAACCGCGCAAATTTAGAGCCCGGAAGCGAAAAATATTCAAATTATGTGAACAAAATTTTAAAAATGTTAAGCAAATCTCCAACTTATTGGCTTCAGCATTGTGAAACTTTCATCAAAATATTTTCAGAAATATATTTTAGACAAATTTTAGACAAAATTTTAAAAATGTTAAGCAAATCTCCAACTTATTGGCTTCAGCATTGTGAAACTTTCATCAAAATATTTTCAGAAATATATTTTAGACAAATTTTTGAAAAAGAAGAACATTTTGTTAAGAACAGCTACTATTAACTGGAACAAAGGGATAATACAGTAATAGAGAGATGCAAGCACCTGTCTGATGCTCAAAGAAGTATAGTGGTAAGAAGTGTCCACAAAGTGGATATGCAGCTGGTGCCTTTATAGTATTGCTGAGTAATACATAATACCACAAATAATAATGAGTAAGTATACTATTATGCTCTATTTTGTTATATATCATATAAATACATTGCCCAATGTTAATAATAAATGTTACTTTCATCAATGTCCAAAAAAGTGTTTTTTAGGGGAAATTTTTTTGTAATATTTTTTTTTTTTTTTAGTCCTTTGTTTATTATCTGTTGTTGTTGTAACCTTTACATCGTGGAGAGTGCATACCCTTCCCTAACTGTGTGAAGATAGAATGAAATGTTTCAACAAATAAATCGGTCACAATTTGCAGAACTTGGTACTTGGAATTTTTTGGGGGCTGATTTTTTTTTCATAGATTTCAAACACTATTTTCTTTGTCTCTTTCGGTTGTTGTGATGATTAGGGACCAGAATAGGTTTTTTCACTCATATAAAGTATACTGTACCCTAAATATGCCCCCTAAATCATTATAATTATACCTATAATTTGTTTTTATGGGGGTTATTTTGTCTTGACTTCATTTCAACACATTGACCTACAGTTTTCACATATTCGAGTACGAGTGCCAATCAATGTTTATTAACTCCTTAACTGTGCGGCGTCCAAATATGACACCCCCCAGTGCGCAGGAACTAAAATCTTTGGAAAAAATTCTTTTCTGTTTTTAAAGTGTCAAAAAGCCTTCCCTGAGTAAGGGTATAGTAACAGAAGGTCGAAATTGCAAGTACTTTAGCTGCTATGGGGTCTGTAAGTTAGTGTGTGACGTCATCATTCCCTGGTTGCCCATGGCATACACCCCTCCGGGGCCGGTAGGGCGCTCGGGGCAGGATGCGCAAGTTGCCGCAAATGTATTTTTGTTCATTTTCTGCGCACAGTTCCAAATACATTTCATATGCTTTTCCGTGCCAGTCCTATGTATAACGAACACGTACACTATATTATGGCAGTAGAACATACGTACTGTCTGAAGACACTGTTACGTGCACGACACATGTGTACACATATCCGGCACATATTTCCATTGTATTATGCTAATTTTATGTATATATACAGTCTAGTTACACACTATACACTATCACACACTATATACATTCACCATGAACACACTCAGAACTCTGCGAGTGTCAGCTGCCACACCCTCACTCCTCCAACATCCAGTCTCTTCCTCACTCCTCCAACATCTTACTCGCCAAAATTGCTCCTCCCGCCATACTGTTGTTGTTTGTATTACACTATTTACACATGTTATGTATACCTATCTGCATGTTTTATTCACCAGAACTATGCAAGTAAGCCGGTATTGTGTCCAAACTTTACAGTGGCCACTATACAATGCATGAAAAATCACACAGCAGCCAGCAGATGACGCTATGATTACGTCACCTCCCTCACCAACATATTCCTGTTGCTGTTACTACACTATATACACACATTGTATATACCCTTGTACAAATGTGTTCACCATAGCGAATCACTAAGCTAGTATGATGAGCAAAACAAGAGTGGCTGCCGCACAGTGAGGCTACCTCGATTCTCCCTCGCTCCCTCACCACAATTACTCCTCCCACAATACTACGCACAGTGCTTATTATCACCACAATCCTGCTGTTATCAAAATATAGGTCACTAAATCCTGTAAATACATAATTGACCACAAGTTTATTTTGTAAAGGAACCTAAGAAGTTGTTTGAAGAATCCTAGATGTACGAAATAATGCTGTGGTGCTGTGGCTAGCGCTGTGAACATCATGAACAACACTGAATCACTAATATTTGAACATTGTACACAGTCATTATCACACTCAGACTCTTCTGTAATACTATCATGGCTAAATAATACAAGTTATATATATATTTTGACATTATTAGGCGATGTTGTGGTCACAAGCTGAACAGCAGTGCTGTGAGCTCATGCTACATTCACTGGCCTTGGTTGCTCACTCACTACTGAGGCTCTCACACCTGGGAATGTGGAGCACAATATTTTTTTAAAGATGGCGTCTGTTTACAAGAGCCCTGAGGAAGCTGATGTGAGCCCCATGTAGCGATGGGGTTCTGTTTTGAACGGAACGTGAAAAATACAAATACCCGGAGGCGCGCAGTGCACCCCAGACGTGGGCCTGCAGGCGTGTTGCGCAGTTAAAGGGTTAAAACATACAAATAAATTAATGAATTAGAACTACCTCTATTCATTGTTGAGAACTTCAATTATCTTTGAAACTAGAGTTTCAACTTTGAGTGGCTTGTAAAAATCCAGTCTGACAGATTTTCACTATTTTGACATTGTGTGCTCAGCTGTCTGTTCTACAAACCCTTCAAAATGGCTTTTTCATAAACCCAATACGTATGGAGTTGTAATTTATTTGTGTCTAAATTTGCTGCAGATTTTAAATGCCATATTGACGAAATTGTTTTTTACAGTAATCTATACTGAAAACCTATATTCTAACTGGATGAAAAGGAAAATCATATGCTATTCCAAGAGCATAATAACACAAATGAACAATTGGTGATAGTTTATATTTGTTAATTTAATTTGAAAATCTGAAGTTTACAATATTCAATTGTAATTTTTTTTTTCTCTCTCCAAGTTATGTTGTGATCATTTAGACAAAGTTGGAGCATTTGCCTAGTATATTATGCACAAGAAATTGAAAAGTGTTTGTGCAAGTTTGAAAAACTTTAGTTATGTCAAATCGAATGTGTGTGTGTGTGTTGTGCGGTTTAATAGTTAATAGTATAGTTAACATGAAGAGAATGGGGAATAAGAACCCTTGTTTTATCAATAAAGATTATGAGGCCACATTCTACAACTGACCGACTCCCTCCCTCCCTGACCAACTCCCTCCCTCCCTGACCAACTCCCTCCCTCCCTGACCAACTCCCTCCCTCCCTGACCGACTCCCTCCCTCCCTGACCGACTCCCTCCCTCCCTGACCGACTCCCTCCCTCCCTGACCGACTCCCTCCCTCCCTGACCGACTCCCTCCCTCCCTGACCGACTCCCTCCCTTCCTGATCGACTCCCTCCCTCCCTCTCTTCCTGTTCGACTCCCTCTCTTCCTGATCGACTCCCTCCCTCCCTTCTTGACCGACTCCCTCCCTCCCTCCCTTCCTGACCATTACCCACCCAGGTGGTCCCCCCCAATGCTCCCCTCTTTCCCGACACGACCCACCCACCCCACCCCAACCCCACCCCCTCAGATTCAAATTCAGATTCTTTATTCAGGTAAAGGTACATACATTGAGTTACATAATGATGGATTTAAAGATAGAGATAGTACATACAGTACCTGAAGCCATTAGTACGCATAGCGTTTCGGGCAAGGTGAGGGGGGAAAACACACTTAGACTAAAACTTAATAGTAATTGAGCTTAAAATATAAATTGCGTTAAAAAAAAAGGGGGAGGGGAGGGAACAAGGCAGAGAATAGCAGTTATACAAGTTGGTGAACAAACGGCAGTGATTACAATAGTAAGACATGGGTTGACATTTAGGGGTAAGGTAGGTTACATGGAGTTTATTAGGTAGTGTTTAGTTTTTATCTTAAACTGGTTGAGAGAGGTACCCGGCGTGCCACCTGCACCATACTCACAAATCAGCTGAGGGTTACCCGCGAGCGCACAACAGCACCAAAATGTGTGTATGTACTCTTTGTGGGATTCTCACTTCAATTCTCATCTTATGTTGTTGAAAATGGTATCAATTTGTTCACAATAGAAATTGTTAAAGGGGGTATATTCCTGTATGAAAAGGTGAAGAGCAGGGGTGCCATAGGCACAATCAAAGAACACTGTATAAACATCACAGGTCCACGGTTGTTCAACGTCCTCCCAGCGAGCATAAGGAATATTGCCGGAACAACCGTGGACATCTTCAAGAGAAAACTAGATCATTTTCTACAAGGAGTGCCGGACCAACCGGGCTGTGGTAGATATGTGGGCCTGTGGGCTTCTGCAAGCAACAACCCAGTAGACCAAATACTCACGTCAAGCTTGGCCTCGGGCTGGGTTTGGGGAGTAGAAGAACTCCCAGAACCCCATCACCCCAACCCGTCCTCTTAACAATAACGTCGCTTTTTGCTGGTATGTGCGCTATGGCGAAAAGTGGAAATAATTTGAAATGAAATAGACTCACAAAAGTGACGTACTATCCCGTTTTCTGTTTGAGTCGTTTGGCCTACTCAGAAAGGTTAGGAGAGGAAACTATGTAATATCATGTTTCATGCAAATTCGAAACTTTATGAGAATTTCCTGCCCACCTAACCTACCAGAGAACCCTTAACTTACTGTTGTTGAAAAAAAATCCCAAATTTATTTAATATTTTTTTTTTCATTTTCAAATTAGGTCCACTTTCGGCCATACGGGCAAACGGCTAAAAGCGACGTTATTTTTTAGAGGACAGGTTGATCGGCAAGGTATCAAGCAGGTATTCATATAAAGTCTAAATTCCCAGTGCCTCCCCCTCACCCCAAGGTGAAAGTCAAACAAGTGTTAGCTGTGAGCGAGCACACATTTGCACACAAATGTTTATAATGTTTTTAGTTTGATAACGTCAAATTTCTTGTTAGGCTGTTCATTTTGGTATCAATTTGTTTGCAGTAGAATGCTCTACAGGAAAGAAAGGGTGTGCTGTACATGGTGCAGCACACCCAATGATGATTGTAGACCATGAGTTGAGCATTAGACTGAACCACTCCACCTGCTCCAGGAAAATGTGTTCTGAAATTGCTCAACCGATGTTTTATAGGTGGAGTGGATGGTGGGTAAGCATTACTGCTTTATCCACCCACTATTTCTTCTTGGGTTGGTACAAACTGGAGTATGGTGCAGCACACAGTACCACATCACACGACTTTAACTTATATTTGGTGTCCTTCCTTTTATTATTTCTGAAGCAAACACGACACTTCAGGCCTTTCTGGATGTGAAATAGGGAATGGTTCAATTTTCCGATCAGACGTTCTGGTTTATCAACAATACGAGGGTTTCTCCTAGCAGTAGCACCAGAAAGAATAATCTGACTCTCGTCTTGTGAGTCAGACGATGAATAGTCACGTCGAGGTGAAGAGGGGAATAATGGCCGCCTCACACCTGACGGTCCAAGTGTTGCAACATCGTTGCCAATAGATCTGCTCTTGTGTCCAGTCCCAGTATGTATGTTGTTGTCATTTTGCAAAGGCCACTTCTTAGTCAAAATTCAGTAGCGACTAAATGATGACATTGTGGAACTGTAACAATGCGAGTTTCTTTGTATTGGTTGTGTTGTACAGAGCACCACTTGGTTTCTGAATCCCTCGGGGACAAGACCCGTCGGTTAACATGTAAGTTCGTATATGAGAAATGCAGAAAAAAATAGAAAAATGTATGAAAAACTCTAGGGAAAAATCGACAGGTTCATAGCGTAAATGCGACCGTATTTTGTTTGTACTCACGAATAATTGAAGTCCTGATCCACTTATGTTGATGATCGATGTTGATGAAGCATAGTTATTTACATGGAAGAGGTGGTGGTGGATGTTGATGGTGTTGGGTTGACTGGGTCAACATGCGTTGAGTCAGGTGCAGGTGATGCAATGCGAGCTTTCTTGGAAGCCATTGCAAAAGACTCTTTAACCCTTAAATTGTGCATCGCATCATATGATGCTGTGACCGACTTGCAGTAAATTGAGCATTGCATCACCTGCACCTGACTCAACGCTTTGGAGTACTACGCAAGATTTAAATGGCCCGCGGATACACGGGGTTCACCACACCTTCATCGGGGCTCTTGTAAACAGACGCCATTTAAAAAAAAAAATTCGTGGGCCAAATTCCCGGGTGTTAGGGGCTTCAGTATTGAGTGAGCTACCAAGCCTGACGCACGCAGCATGAGCTCACAGCACTGCTGTTCAGCTTGTGACTACAGCATCGCCTACAAATGCCATAATATACTTGTTCATGATTTTATGTAGCGATGATTACAGAAGACCCCTGACTGTGATAAAACTGACCAGGATTCTGATAATAGCAGGATTGTGGTGATATTTAGCGCTGTGCTCCATAGAGGGAGGAGTAATGCTGTGGGAGGGAGGGTGGTAGCATTGTCTTCTGACTGTGTGTGGCCACCTTTTATTGACTGCACTCACCATTCCAGCTTAGTGGTTCACTATGGTGAACACAAATGTAGATACTTATATATATAACGTGTGTATAGAGGGTATAAACAGCAATAGGAGTAGGTTGGAAGCCGCCATTTTGGTGAGGGAGGTGGCGTCGTCTGCACGACTTATCATGATGTTTACTGGTGACCACTATGGTCTTTGGGCACCATACCAGTTTACTTGTACAAGTATGGTGAATAAAACAGGTAGATACTTATATATAATGTGTGTATATAGTGTAATAACACCAAAAACAGTATTGTTGGAGGAGAAATATTAGTGCGTCTGGCCTTGAGGGCGGGAGCCACCAGCTGACTGTGTGAGATCCTATGTCTTTGTGCCTTTACTCACCATACAAGCTTAGATGTACAGTTATGGTGAACAAAACATGTAAATACTTATATATAACGTCTGTATATAAAAGCAAAAACAGTATGGTGGGTGGAGAATGGTGACAAGTCAGTCAGGTGAGGTGAGGGAGGGAGGGAGTGGCAGCCAATGGCAGGCTGCCACTGGCTGCCATTGCCACTGCCACTCAGCATACCAACTTAGTGGTTCGTTATGGTGAACACCAATGTAGATACTTATATATAGCATCTGTATATAGTGAATAAAAGCAAAAACAGTATTGTGGGAGGAGAATGTGGGTGAGTCAGGTGACTTGAGGGAGGGAGGGAGGGAGGGAGGAAGTAGCAGCCAGTGGCGGGCTGCCACTGCCACTCAGCGTGCCAAGTTAGTGGTTCGTTATGGTGAACATGAATGTGGATACTTATATATAATGTCTGTATATAGTGAATAAAAGCAAAAACAGTATGGTGGGAGGAGAATTTGGACGAGTGAGGTGTTGAGGGAGGGAGTGAGTGGGTGGTTGGTACACAGCGGTCACTCCTCATTACTTTTTGACTCATAATAGCAACTTAGTGGTTCGTTATGGTGAACAAAACATGCAGATACTTATATATAACCTGTGTATATAGTGTAATAACTGACAAAGTATTTGTTCACTGTTTGATGAACATAATTGAATCAACAATATGCACACCATATTTTTGAGTACAGCGATGATTCACTCATTTTATTATATAAATATATCATACTACACACTATTGAATAATATTGCAGCAAAAAAAAACTACGAAAAATCAATCAGAGACATTGAAATAATTGGGTAATTATCTCTTTGTGACAACTCCGGCCAGACCGCCTGGGACGCACGCTGAGTCAGCGCCTGTTTTTTGCCAGACTTCCCCGCCCTGTAGCGGGCAATATATGCCACTTACAATTGTTTTATTATTTTTCCCATGATCAGTGAACACAAATTAACATGTTGGGAAGAATTTTTTGTTTTTCTCTTTGGTATGCGCCTGTGGGTGTCAAATGGTATATAGCCATGCGCCATTTAAGGGTTAATTGACAGTCGTTTCATTCGCTTGGCTCTTGGTTTTAGAAACTTCATATACAACTTGTACTGACTCATCATGTCCTTAGTTTCAAACTCGCTGTAACTTGTGTACATAAATGCCAGAATGTCTTCAAAAATGTTATGATTTTTTTCCATATTACATTTTTCCTTTAACGTTTCTTAATCCTCTTCCTCTCCATCGTCATTGCACTCTTCTGGCTATTTTGCTGTACATACTAATTCTATAATTTCATCATCAGTCATGTTTTGATTGTTTGGGGGTTGTTCATCAAAATATATCCATCTATCTATGTCATCTTCTATTGTTTCAGTCACCAGTTCTGCTCTAAGCTCAGGGGACTTAATCCCCTTGACATAGGCTAGGAGTTCCTCTTAATTTTTTCCTCTCGCTAACTTTCTTCACTGCAAATCCTTCGAAATCTGCTTCGTCATCTTCCTCAGGAAACAGACTTGACGTGGGCCAAAGTTTGTTCCAACCATTTCTTAGTGTTGTCTGCTTTATTCCTATTGCACTAGCAATAGTCCAGATAGCTGACTTTATTGTGAAGACTTTATAAAAGTCCTTAATTGTTCCAAGCTGATTATTTAGACGTCTGGCAAACATCATCTTGTAGTGGTGTTTAAGGTTGTTAATTAATCCTTGCTCCATGGGTTGGATCACTGAAGTTGAATTGGGTGGCAAGAACATTCCAATAATATTACCATTTACTAGCTCATCACCTCGTGGATGCGTTGAACTGTTATCTAGCAGCAGCACAACTTTGCTGTTTTCCGGGAGACCAACACTTTTCAGGTGCTCCTTCACCTCAGGTACAAAGTTCTTATTAAACCACTCGACAAATATTACTCGAGACATCCACATACTTGGCTGGTCCTTATAAATCACAGGGAGGCACCTGGCTGACTTTAAAGCCCTGGGTTTTTTACTAATTCCAATCACAAGTAATTTTAATTTGTGCGTGCCAGCTGCATTTGTACAGTACCACAAAGAAAATCTCTGTTTGTTCTGTTTATAACCACCTGAAGGATCGTCCTCACCACTATGAGCCATTGTGTCTGTGGGTAGCATACGCCAGTACAAACCTGTCTCATCAGCATTATAAATTTGCTCTGGAGATATATTTTGTTCCTGTACCATCTCCGCAAATTTACTTACATACTCATCAGCACCAACAATATCGGCAGATTGTCTTTCACCATGCGCTTTAATGAACCTAATGCCATGACAGGTTTTAAAGCCTCTGAGCCACCCATCACTGTATACGCACTTTTGAGTAATTTTCATTGCTCGGTGAAATTCACGCGCCTTTTCCACGAGCAACCAGCCTGCCACTGGCTTCTTTGTCACCTCACGTCTCTGTTTGTACCACTCCCACACTGCGTTATCAACACTCTCCACATTTGCTTTACTTAGTACCTTTTTATTTCGTATTGCCTTGTCATTTTCACTTGTAGAGAAATAGTAAAAAATGATAGGTTTAGCCTTAAGAAGATCAAAAACAGTACTTTTACTTATGCCGTAATTAGCGCACACGACACTTCTCGGGACACCGCTCTCCACCTTCTTAATTATTTAAACTTTGTTCTCAAGTGTCATCCGTGACCTCTTTCTTTTATGTAAACCGCTTGTAGATGCTTTCACTGACACAATACGTGCATTTGGAGTCGACACGGTGCACGGATGTTCCTGGATTGTGCCGATATGTAAAACAAAGTCACGGAATGAACACGAATCTGTTGACAAATTCAAACGATGAGAACAACGGGCCGTGAACCTGTGACGTCACAGGGTAGCAGGCACAAGAGTGGTGGTGCCCGACACGGTCATTGGGCAAACTAAACCATCTCCCACCCACCCACCAGCGGTCCGTCGCACCACGGGCCGGTTCGATGGTTGGCAGATCGCTTCCTCACCTGAACTTGGTTCGTGTAGGGTAACCCCAACCCCGGCTGGCGTGGAGCTTGGTGGACTACTTCCTACCCTAACTTAGTTTGTGTAGCGTGACTCCCCCATCCCAATCAGGATGGGGGAGTCATGGAATGAATAACTAAAGTTCGGGAACCAATAACATAACTATATCAGATAACTAAAGTTCGGGAACCAAGTGGTGCTGTATATTGGTATAACACCAAAGCATTATGGATAGCCATATGCATAAGGTAGAATGTGATTTTCTTTGTCCACTTGTGACTTTTCTGTGTGAAATGGTAGTATTTGACCATTTGACTGAAGTGATCAACACCTTTCATGCATTTATTGTAGTCACAGATTGCATTTGGTTTGTTTATAGTGACCTGTTGCAAGGAAGATGTTACGTCAGATTTGTGTACGTGTTTTATTCGTTCCACTTCCTGTGTGTGTGCATTGTAGCAAGTTGTGATGAGTGAAATAACTCGCTTATCTTTCCACAGAATTATAAAAGTATTGTCCTTGTGTCTGATTAGAGTTTTATTTACTGCAGGTTTACCCTTTGCTTTGTGCTGAGGATCTTTAGGTGTAACCTATAAGCATGTCAATCGTTGTCTTCCCAATTCTTGCATACACCTTAAAATCATAGATGTAGTGAGTTTGGGATTCTGCTAGCACGTACAGCTTCACTCCATACTTATCAGGTTTATAAACCTTAAAAGGTAGGCAGCCCCCTCCATGACATTGTACCTTCATCCAAACACAGATTTTTCTGAGGAATGTACTGTATAATGTTTTATATTTATTTCTGGGGGGAGGCCCGTCTGCTCCCTGGAGCTATCCAGGCTGAATGGATGTGTGTAACTTTCTGGCATCGGTCAACGTGCACAGAGTTCTTGCCTAACGGGGACCACGAGGCAGAACCTGGGCCCCTCGAGAGAGGCACGAGGAGCAATGGCCTATAGAAACCCCCCGTGTGGTTGAGAGCAAACAAACCTAAAACTATTGTTACCGAAAGCCGAACGAGTGGACAGAACTCCCAAAACGAAAATTAGCAAAGGAGCAAGCACATCATCATCACGTTGCCTGGTCGCTATCTGCACAACCCCCACTCCAGAGATCCACCCTGTAGTTCTTGGGCCGATGTGCCACCGGCGTGGTCTTGTGCCTCTGGCTCCAGCGATTTGTCTCAGAATTTGTGCCTTGTGGTGTGGACTCTAATGGTGGTGTGTGAACCAGGAGTAATATTCTTCAGTACTTGGGCTGCATGCACCTAGGGTCATCTTTTCAAGGTGCCCTGCAAATACTACCATTTGGGCTTGGGTCCATAGGTTTTGTCACTGGTAGGGGCACGGGGTACTGCACACTAGTTTTCATCTACAGCGGCCAACTCTGTTCCACCTGGGTACGTTTGTCCTCTTGCGGGGTTTTGCTTTTGTTTTTTCTGCCTGGTGAGGGGGTCTGCCTTGGTGGTTGCCCCTCCTGTGGTGGTGTGTATATATCTATTCTCAATTTGTGTGTGGTTGGTGGTACCCCTTGCTAGGTTTCCATGAGTGGACATGTCCCAGGGATTCAGGTATTAGCAGATTGTTTGGTAGTCTTGGGTGCCAGTTGACAGCACCCTGCCTGGGCTTTCCTTAGTGTGTTAATAAGGCTTAGAGCCCTGGGAAAGCCCACAGGGGCTCCACAGTCTGATGGACATGACCCTCGAGTCCCCTGTTGAGAGTCGGGGGACTCGAGGGTCCCCCGACTGGAAGGAGTCAGGGGACCCCCGACTGGAAGGAGTCAGGGGACCCCCGACTGGAAGGAGTCAGGGGACCCCCGACTCGAAGGAGGGAATCACCCTCCTTCGTGTGAGTCGGAGGGTTGCTCCATCCCCTCGTCTCTGGGGGACAATCACTGGTCGTGCCTCTCTCATGCTGGCTGTTGGGTCGGTGATTGTTTTGACCCACAGTCGTGCGACATTTGTTGCCTCTACGTGCTCCAGTTCACCCAAGCTACTGATCACGATATGAGGGTGTAGGCGGCAGCTGCATTGCTTGCTAGGTTCAGGTTGCTGCAACGCGCTAGGTTAATCGCTTCCCCGGATGGGCCGAGACTGCCCCATTTTGGTTTTAGGGACTCGAATTTGGGGTGGGAGTCGCTTCGGCTCTAGTTCCGTCCTTCTCCCTTCATCCTTCCCCTTCTGTCATCCCTCCGGTTCCTTCCCCTCTTGCTTCCGGCTGAGAAGAGTCCGAGGGTTTCGGAGTCGGGGCAGGATTTAGTTAGTGACGGATGGTGGGAGGCAGGGTTGGTGGGTGGCACGGTTGGTGGGAAGAAGTGATGGTGGGCGGCAGGGGCCTGCCGGCCCGTGCCGTTCACGCCGCTCCCGCGGGATGCGGTATTGGGTTTTTTGTGCTTCTCTGCTTGCATGTTGACATTTGGTGTTTGCTTCTTCCTTGGAATGCACTTGGGCCCTGGCTCTTAGATTGTTTTTGCCCTTTTGTCCGTTGGCGTTTGCAGAGTCTGCGGCGATGCAGGATCTGCAGGCGGCTTTGGCTAGTTGCTGTCCAATGTTGAAATTGTCGGTCCTCTGGGAAAACTAGTGGGGGGCCGTCCCGGATCCCGGAGGGGTTGTGCCAGGGCTCGGGGTTCTTTCTCTTGTGCTGTCAGGTTTGGTGCCGTCTGTTTCTGTTTGGTGCGGGGCTGACCCTTTGCACCGTTTGGGTGCTCGTAAGGTGCGTAAAGCTCTTTTGCGGTTCGTCCCGTCGATGCGGAGGTGGGGTTGAGGCACGGTCTATTCGCTCGTGCCTGGTCCCACGATTGGTGGGGTTTTGGGGTTGTTTTGTGTGGCCAGTAATTACCTAAGTGTAGTTACAGGATGAGAGCTACGCTCGTGGTGTCCCGTCTTCCCAGCACTCTTTGTCATATAACGCTTTGAAACTACTGACGGTCTTGGCCTCCACCACCTTCTCACTTAACTTGTTCCAACCGTCTACCACTCTATTTGCGAAGGTGAATTTTCTTATATTTGTTCGGCATCTGTGTTTAGCTAGTTTAAATCTATGACCTCTTGTTCTTGAAGTGCCAGCAGGTCTCAGGAAATCTTCCCTGTCGATTTTATCAATTCCTGTTACTATTTTGTACGTAGTGATCATATCACCTCTTTTTCTTCTGTCTTGTAGTTTTTGCATGTTTAATGCTTCTAACCTCTCCTCATAGCTCTTACCCTTCAGTTCTGGGAGCCACTTAGTAGCATGTCTTTGCACCTTTTCCAGTTTGTTGATGTGCTTCTTAAGATATGGGCACCACACAACAGCTGCATATTCTAGCTTTGGCCTAACAAAAGTCATGAACAATTTCTTTAGTATATCGCCATCCATGTATTTAAATGCAATTCTGAAGTTAGAAAGCATAGCATAGGCTCCTTGCACAATATTCTTTATGTGGTCCTCAGGTGATAGTTTTCTATCTAGAACCACCCCTAGATCTCTTTCTTTATCAGAATTCTTTAAAGATTTTTCACATAATATATAGGTTGTGTGGGGTCTATGTTCTCCTATTCCACATTCCATAACATGACTTTATTAGCATTAAATTGCAGTTGGCAAGTGGTGCTCCATGTACTTATTTTGTCCAGGTCTTCTTGAAGGGCATGACAATCATCTAAATTTCTTATCCTTCCTATTATCTTAGCATCATCAGCAAACATGTTCATATAAATCTGTATACCAACTGGTAGATCATTTATGTAGACAATAAACATCACTGGTGCAAGAACTGAACCCTGTGGTACTCCAGTTGTGACATTTCTCCATTCCGATACATTGCCTCTGATTACTACTGCCCTCATTTTTCTGTCAGTCAGAAAATTTTTCATCCATGTTAGAAGCTTACCTGTCACCCCTCCAATATTTTCCAGTTTCCAGAACAACCTCTTATGTGGAACTCTGTCGAAAGCCTTTTTTAGGTCCAGATAGATGCAGTCAACCCAACCATCTCTTTCCTGTAATATCTCTGTTGCTCGATCATAGAAGCTGAGTAAATTCGATACACAGGATCTTCCAGATCGAAAACCATACTGTCTGTCTAATATTATATCATTTTTCTGTAGGTGTTCTACCCATTTAGTTTTGATTAGTTTTTCCAATACTTTCACTATTACACTTGTCAATGATACAGGTCTATAATTGAGAGGGTCTTCCCTGCTGCCATTATTGTAGATTGGAACTATGTTAGCCTGTTTCCACACGTCTGCTACGATTCCTGTACACAGGGATGCCTGAAAGATCAGGTGAAGTGGAATGCTGAGCTCAGATGCACATTCTCTCAGAACCCATGGTGAAACGCCATCTGGGCCAGCTGCTTTGTTCTTACCGAGCTCCTTGAGCATTTTTTCCACTTCGTCTCAAGACACGTCTACGTTGTTCTCTGGAATTCTTATTGTATCTGGTTCCCTAAAGATGTCATTTTGTACAAACACACTTTGGAACTTTTCGTTTAGTGTTTCACACATTTCCTTTTCATCTTCCGTGAATCTATTTCCATTTTCAACCTCTGAATATTATCCTTTACCTGCAATTTGTTGTTTATGAATTTATAGAATAGACCCGGTTCTGTTTTACATTTGTCTGCAATCCCTTTTTCAAAATTTCTTTCTGCCTCTCTCCTCACTGCCGTGTAGTTGTTTCTCGCATCTTTGTATCGCTGGTATGTTTTGGGGTTGGGCCTCTTCCTGTATCGATTCCATTTTTGTGTCTTTTGGTCTCTAGCCCTCTCGCAATTTCTATTGGACCAATCCTGTTTCCTAGTTCTGCATCTCTGTTTTTGTATACATTTGTTTGTGCCTTTATCATATATTTCACCAAACTTGACATCCAATTTTTTTTTTTTTTTTGAGATATATACAAGAGTTGTTACATTCTTGTAGAGCCACTAGTACGCGTAGCGTTTCGGGCAAGTCCCTGGAATACGATCCCCGCCGCGAAGAATCGTTTTTTCATCCAAGTACACATTTTACTGTTGAGTTAAACAGAGGCTACAGTTAAGGAATTGGGCCCAGTAAATCCTCCCCGGCCAGGATACGAACCCATGACATAGCGGTCGTGGAACGCCAGGCGAGTGTCTTACCACTACACCACGGAGACTGTAAGATCTCACGGACACGGAGATCTCATTGACTTCCTTGCCTAGCATCAAGTCTGTCCAATTATACTCACTAAAAAAATTTTAAGGTCACCATAATGTCCTCTCCTGAAGTCTGGTTTTTCAACTGCTTCAACCTCCTTATTTTCTTCCAGCTTATAACGCATTGCATACTTTATTCCCAAAAAGACATGGTCCCTTTTACCCAAAGGAGGAAGGTACTGAATGTCAAATATCTCTTCCTCCTTCGTGGTAAATATCAAATCTAGCATGGAGGGAACGTCCCCTTCCCTCATCCTCGTAGCTTGTTTAACATGTTGATACAAGAATGTTTGCAGGATGAGGTCTACAAATTTACCAAACGCCAGTGGTGGCGTTGGGGGGCTCCTCCTCCTCCTCCTCCTACTCCTCCTTTGGGCGGTTTGAGGCTGGCGAGGTGGGACTCTTCTCCTGTGCTCTGTCGCGTCGTGTTTCAGTGGGTTCACTTCTGCGTGGTCAAAATGATGTCGTCTCTCGGGTGGGTTCACGCCCGTTTCCAGTCCCGTAACGGGCCTGTGCGGCCCTTCGAATCATTCTGAAGTTGTGCGGTCTGAACCCATGGGTTTGTTGGCCCACTTTTCAGATGACTACTCTGTCCCAGGTCTTTTGTTTGAGCTGGGCACTTAGATGGTGTCCCTGGACCTCAAGGAGGTTTATTGGTGCGTCCTGATTGATTGAAGGTTGAAGGACTGGGTCTGTTTTGTGAATGGGTGTCTTGGTTACCGCTTTTGTTGTCTTCCATTTTGCTTGAATGGGGGTAGCTCGCATTTTCACTTGTCTGCGTCTGTTAGGTGTCCGGGTTAGGGCTTACCTCAACGACTGACTGGCTGGGGCTCCCGGGTGCCCAGTTGACTGGTGGTAGTCCCGTCTGGTTCCCTCTCAGGTTTGGTCTTGGGTAAGACACTCGGGCTGCTTTCTCGTCTCTTCTTTTTCCCGGCGGCTCTGCTTCGCACGCGTTCTCGCCTTTATCTGTTCCTGCACAACACGGTGTGGATGTTTGCGGCTGTGTGGACGTCGCTCGGAAGGATTTGGGTGTCTTGGGGATCGACGATTCGGCTTCTTTGGACCGTTCCCTGGTGGTTCTTTGTGGTCCTCGACATTTTTGGACCGGTCGCTTCGGGTGACTCGTGTGCCGAGTTCTTTGGGTTTGGCCTCCCAGTTGTTCACGTTAGGGGGGGGGGGGTGTCCGAGGTCCTGGCTTACCAAGGGAGAGTTGTACTTTCGGCTCCTCGTTGACTGGTCCAGCCTCGGTTTAGGGCGTGGGTCGCTCGGTGTTGGGACCCGAGGGATTTCCGGCGGCTCCGTCTCTTTGTGCAGATCGGTCCAGCCCCGTACGAGGCTCGTTCGTTCTTCTCGAGTGTTTGCGTCCGTGATCTTTGTGTCGAGTTTCTCGTCGTGTGTACGGGCACGAGCGTCTTTGTCGTCGATTTGCCCACACACTCCGGCTTTGTCTCGGCGGTTGTACGAAGTTTTCCGGCGATCCTTCCGGTTTGTATCACTGCACAGGTGTGCTATGGTGTCTGATAGGGTTGTCTCGTCCTTTTTGTGGTTGTTCTAGGACCGCCATCTTGTGGCAGTTGGCGTTGCCTCGTATTGTGCGGCGCTGGTGGAGCCGCTCAGGTTTGCGTTCAGTATTAGCGTTACTTCTGCCCCATTCTGCCATCAGTGTAGCGTGTCGTTTCACTTCCGTCCTGCTCGTTGGACCGGGCGATCTCTTTCCTCTTTTGTCTTCAGTTTGTTGTAGCCTCTTTGGTTATGGGTGGTTTTTCCAGATCTCCTTTGTGGTTGTCATTGGCCTCTGGATGTCGGGGTGGGGAGCTTCAGGCTCTCCTCTGGCGCAGGAGTTTCTCTGCTTGTATGGTCCTGGTGTTAGGTTTGTTAGTTTGGAGCAATTTCCTTTTTCTGGTGCTACTTGGGTCTGTTGATTTCCGCCGGGGTCCTAGGGTTCTTGATGCTCGGATGGTCAGGCTGGGGGTGGTTATTATGTTGTGTGTCTCTGTGCATCTTGGTGTCTTGTGTCCATGGGTGTGCTTTGGATTCCCTCCGTTCCTGTTCTGGGGTTTGGATGTCCCGGGTTGTCTGCAGGGTCCTTCAGTTTGCCAGTTGTCTTGTTTTTGTGTTAGGGCGAGTGATGTGCATGTCCTGGGCCGGTCGTTCTGTCTTTTCCTTATCTTTGGTGAAATAGCTCCGGGGAGCTGATGGGGCTCCCCTACTGAGAACCAGCGTTGAATGTAACAAAAATCCATTCTCTGGGCGAGACTCGGTTTACAGAGACCCGCTAAAGACTCGTCCCCTCTGGTTGGTGGTGTTTTTGCATGTTGTTGACATGTAGCCTAAGAACTGGTGGTTGGATTGCTGTCCTTGGGATCTGGGGCTCCCCCTTGCCATTCGGGGAAGGGGGGTGGGGGGTTGCGTAAGACGGCGGTGCAGTGACGTGATGATGTCATGCTAGTTTGCTAGTTTTCACTTAGGGAGTTCTGGCCACTCGTTCGGCTTTTGGTAGGAATAGTTTCACGAGAATAGGGCGAGTTGTTTTGGGGCGCCCATCTTTCTGGGGGCCAGACACTGTTGATGGCAGACATAGAATGCTTCCAGCCACATGTAAGTTTCTATAGGCCATTGCTCGTAGTGCCTCTCTGAGGGGGGCGAGTTCTGGCTTGTGGTCCCCGTTAGGTGTAAAGAACTGCATACACTTTGACTGATGCCGGAAAGGTACTATTTTAGACACTGGCTAATCCAGGAATCCGAGCATCCGGAAAATGGCCCAATCCAGGGACAATTGGGGCCGGATAAAGTTATCTGACTAGGGCAAAATGTCCATGGGAGCTGGACCAGTGGGTGTTTGGCCAGGTTAGTGGTCATTGGGCTAACAGTTGTTGTATACCACCACCAGGAAGGGAGGGAGTGACCCCTCCCTGCTGCTCAGTTCCTCTGTCCTGCCCACATTCACTATCTGCCTCGGTTGCTCCCCAAGAGATCCTTCTGTAGATTGCCAGCCTGCAGAAATTCCATCTAATAGAATAAAGGCATTCATGAAACAAGTATTTTTATAAGTTGTTATTATGCTAATAATAATGCTAAATAAAAACTGTAACCAAATATATATATGATTATGTACAGTACATCCAGATTTAACCCTTAAACTGCGCAACACGTTCTATGAAGGTTCGAGTAACTTGCAATAAATTGCGCATCACGTCACACTGATGCGATAGAGTACTAGGCAAGATTTAAACAGTCTGCGGATACATGGGATTCACCTCACCTTCATCAGGGCTCTTGTAAACAGAGAGCATTTAAAAAGAAATTGTGGACATCATTCCTGGGTGTTAGGGCCTCAGTAGTGAGTGAGCCACCAAGGCTGGCACACGCAGCATGAGCTCTCAGCACTGCTGTTTAGCTTGTGACCACAGCATTGCGTAAAAATCCCATAATACAGTATTATATGATAATGATAGTATTACAGAAGACCCCTGACTGTGATAAAAATGAATAGGGTTCTGATAATAGCAGGAGTGTTGTGATAATTAGGGCTGTAGTGGGAGGAGTAATGTTAGTGGGGAGGGAGGTAGTGTTGTCTGCTGACTGTGTGACCACCTTTTACTGTCTAGACTCACTATAGCAGGTTAGTTGTTTGGTATGGTTAAGCCAAACATGCAGGTACTTATATATAATGTGTGTATATAGTGAATAAAAGTAAAAACAGTTTGGTGGGAGGAGAATGGTGGTGAGTCAGGTGAGGTAGCGATTGACAGCCATTGGTGGGCTACGACTGGCTGTCATTGCGACTGGGCATAGCAAGTTAATAGTTCGTTATGGTGAACACAAATGTAGAAACTTATATATAACATGTATATATATACAGTAGTGTAATAACAGCAAAAGGAGTGTGGGGGAGAATCCATTTTGGTGATGGAGGTTGCGACATGTGCATGATTTGTCATGTTGGTAGGGGTGGCCACTATGGCTTTTGGGCAGTATACTGGCTTAGTTGAACAGTTATGGCGAACGAAATATGTAAATACTTATATATGTGTGTATATAGGGTAATAACAGGACAAACATTGTTTTTGGGGGAGAAATTGTAGTGGGTCTGACCTTGGATGTGTGAGGGAGGCAGCTGACTGTGTGTAGTGACGTTTGTTAGTGCTTGGACTAACTATATCAGCTTAGTTGTACAGTTGTGATGAACAAAACATGTAGATAGTTATATATAACGTCTGTTTTTAGTGTAATACACACTAAATGCAGATGTACAAACAGTACAAAGACAGCATTGTTGGGGGAGAAATTTTATTACATCTGCCCTTGAATGTGTGAGGGAGTCTGGTGCCAGCTGACTGTGTGTAGTGATGTCTCTTAGTGCCTGAACTAAATATATCACCTTAGTTGTACAGTTTTGGTGAACAAAAAACGTAGATACTTGTATATATAATGTCTGTATATAGTGAATAAAAGCAAAAACAGTATTGTGGGAGGAGAATGTGGGCAAGTGAGGTGTTGAGGGAGTGAGTGGCTGGCTGGTGTGTGGTGGTCACTTGTTGTTGCTTTTTGACTCATAATACCAATTTAGTGGTTTGTTATGGTGAACTAAACATGCAGATACTTGTATATAACCTGTGTATATAGTGTAATAACCGACAAAATAATTGTTCACTGTTTGATGAACATCAGACATTGAATCCACAACATCCATACCATAATTTTGAGTACAGTGACGGTTCACACATTTTAATATATGACACTACACACTAATGAATAATATTACAGGCAAAAAAGAAAGAAAAATCAGAGACATTGAAATAAATAGGTAATTATCTGTTTGTGGCCCCTCCTGTGTGACAGTTGGGGTGGAGCTGACCCCCCCCCCCCCCCCCTCTCTGGGATGCATGATAAGCGAGTGCCTTTTTTTTTTTTGCCAGACTTCCCCGCCCTATAGTGGGCAAAATATTCCACTTATAATTTTGTAAATATTTTTCCCATGATCACCAAATAACAGGTTTAGAAGAAAAAATAATATATATATATATGTTGTTATGTGGCTGTGGGTGACAATGGCAAAATAGCTCTTAGCAAGACAAGGGTTAAGAAACAATTATGGCTAACAGTGACGAGTGTAGGGTTATCTGAGTGAGCCAGTCTCTTTCCCCCACCACCAACACACCTCCTCCACCTGCCTTCATAACCCATACACACACTGCTTAAAAGTCAGTAGTTGAACTGTCCATAATTCATAAGTAAAAATGTATTTGTTTAAGTAATAAACAGGAAGCAATAAAACATGTTAATGATTATTAATGTATTATATTACTGTACACTTAGCATACAATGGCATAAAGCTAACAGATATAAATTTTAATATGGGCAGGAGGCTTGACACTCCCCTCCCTCCCTGGTTGGTGAAATAACACATTGATTTCAGAACACATTCTTCACTACCTTTCCTTCAGTGACTGGACTGGACTGAGCGACTAGGCCGACCCACTAGAGTAGACTGATCGACTAGAGTAGACTGACTAGACTCGGGTTAGTGATTTGACTTGACTTAGTGTCTTGACTTACTTACTTGATTTGACTTACAGACTTGGTTTGACTTGACTCTTTCTGCCTGCCTGCCTTCCCCTCCATTCCTTTTTTCCCTCGCTCCCTTCCCCTCTCCTCCCTCCCTCCCCTCTATTCCCTCCCTTCCCTTCGTTCCCTCGCTCCCTGCCTGGCTGCTTTTGGATAAGTTAATTTGGCAAACGAAGTGGATGTATGTAGAAGCATTTTTGGAAATGTGCTAATGTAAACGTTTAATTTGTAGAACGAGTATTAGTGCTGTACACCACCAGGAAGGGAGGGAGGGAGTGGGTTGGTCAGGGAGGGAGGTAGAGAGAAGTGTTGAGTGTACCAGATGTGACACTCACTTAAGCCTATGGAAAGGTGGCGCAAGAATTATATTTTTGTCTTATTGCTGTGGAGAGGTAGTTACAGTTATTAAATAACACACTATAATATCTGAAGAGTAAGTGCAGTATTTGGTTTGGTAGTTATTCATTGAAATATTGGCAAGAAAATAAAATTGGAATTAACAGAACTTAAGGTGCATATGTTAGTCATTGTACAGTGTTGCAACCTTCACGTGTTCACATACGTGTTGTTAGGCTAGATTGAGATGGGGTGATCAGGAAGGAGATAACAAACATGTGATGTCTCTTTACAGTCTCGCTCACCCACGTACCTGACTGCATGCCTACCTATTCACCTGGCTGCATAACCTAACCTGTTCATACACCTGCCTGTTTGCCCACCGACCTGTTCACCCCACGTGCGTGCTTGAATGTGTTCACCCACGAAGCCCATGTGGCTGGTATTCACCCATCCAAAACCTATGTGCCTGAACCCATGTATCCCTGCCTGCCCCACCCACTTTCCCAGGCCACGTACCAGCTATGCAGCTAACTATGTACCGAGACGCACACAGTAATGAGTGAGGTGTCACTACAAATCATGATTGCGGTATAAAAATTGTTTGAAATGGTCCGTTTTGAACTTGGATGTGAAAAAAATGTTAATCTGGAAAATGTAATAATACGGTTTGGGGGTCCTTGCCATATAGTTCAGATTAGTGAGTGGAGATAATATTACACATCATCGTGGATAGTGCTGGGAAGCCTGCGGGGCTCACCCAGAAAACTGTGTTTGATTAGAATCAACGTTGGTTTTGTCCTTTATTGTGTACAATTGTATGGATTCTGTTTTCAGAGTGGTCCTCTTTCTGACTCCTCGTCACAGGCACATGCTTCAAGCAGAAGTTGTTGAGTCGTGTTTTGAGGTATTGTGTGTGTGTGTGTTGTAGTTTTGTCACTTGAGAGTCTTGCATTGAATGTTTGGAAGGGTTATATTTATTTGTTCCCAATTGAGTGTGTTAGTGTAGAAATTGAAATGATTGAATACCCAATTTTGGTTGTTTGTTGTTTTGGACCTAGTATTGTTATTAATGTTAGTTTGGAGTTGAATGAGCTTATGGTGTGCATATGTAGTATCTATCTGAAAAGTTTGTTAGTGTATGTGAATAACAGGTTTAGTTTGTTATGTAATGTGTTGATTTTGTCACAGAATTGTTGTGACCTTTGGTTGATTATTTGGAGGGCGGTTCTGTGTTAAGATATTTTTGTTTGTCATTCTCCATTCTAGAATTGGTAGATTGAAGTCTGCAAGGAGTGTAATATACGGACCAGACTTTGGTAGGTTATCAATGATGTTGTATATTTGGTATGTAAATTCCTCAACTGTTGTATCTGGTGGTTTATATATATTAGAATAATAAATAAAATTATTTGTGGAACCTTAATTGCAAGTACCTCTTATCACCTCATTGGTTGAGTTTAATAGCTGTGTGCATACCAGGTCGTCCTTAACCAGTGCACTGTGCTTCGGGGATGTTATAGGTATAGGTTGCGAATCAAAACTGTTGCGGCTACATGGGGTCGACATCAGGTTCCTCGGGGCTCTTGTAAAGAGATGGGATACAGTTGCTGGGTGAGAGGCCCAGTACAGTACGTGCACCAGCCACCAAGACTGGTGCATGCAGCATGGGCTGACAGCACTGCTGTTGAGTTTGTGACGACAGGATGTGTAAA
The DNA here is from genome assembly GCF_040958095.1 of Procambarus clarkii. Lineage (NCBI taxonomy): Eukaryota > Metazoa > Arthropoda > Malacostraca > Decapoda > Cambaridae > Procambarus > Procambarus clarkii. The sequence goes on from NC_091215.1 coordinate 31,597,329, forward strand.
TAATGTCAAAATAAAATTATGTAAGGGGTATTATTTAGCCATGATAGTATTAGAGAAGAGAGTGAGTTTGATAAAGACTGTGTACAATGTTCAAATATGAGTGATTCAATGCTGTTTGAGATGTTCACATTGGTAGCCAGAGTATGACAGCATTATTTAGTCCATGTAGGAATGTTGAAATGACTTGTCATGTTCCTTTACAAAATACATTTTTGTTAAAATAATCATTTACAGGATTTAGTTAGGAGGAATGTGGTGATAATTAGTTCTGTGCATAGTATTGTGGGAGGAGGAAGAAGAAGAATGTTGGAGGGAATTATGGTAATGTGTGTGTGGCAGAGACATGATAGTAGCTAAGTTGTTTGGTATAGTGAACACAAATGTGGATACTGTACTTGTATATACAGTGTAATAACAGGAACCGGAGTTAGTTGGGAGGAGGCATTGTACTTGTAGTGTAGTCTGCCATTGTGCTTTTTGTAGACAATACTAGCTTAGTTGTGGTGAATAAAACATGTAGAATGTTATAACATGTGTAAATAGTGTAATAAATAAAATAAGACTGGTGTGAGGAGGAATGTTGAAGAGTGAGTTAGGGCTGGGTGTGGTAGTTTAATCTTGTTTGTTGGGCTCGCTAATAGCAACTGTGTTGTTTGTTATGGTGAACACATATGTAGATGGGTATATACAATGTATGTAGTTTAATAACAGGAGAAATGTTTTTTGATTGATAGTAGAATATAATAGTGTATGTGTGACATATATGACTGGCATAATTGTTAGCATAATGATGTTCCACACTTTGAAGTATATAAAATCCACACTGTTGAATAATACAGAAAAAAAAAACATGAATGAGAAACATTATACTTGCTGCAACTGGTGTGCCATGGCTGATTGAGCGCAAGTGGTGCATCGTCCATAGGTGGTAATTTGCACAATTTAACAGTTTTGTCATGGGGTAAAGTATGTCGCATACAGTAAATTTTATTTGTTTGCTGTGATCAGAGACTGCATTTTAACAAAATAAGAAGGAAAGACAATATTGTTGGTGCACTATGGGTGTTTTATATTTTAATGCAGATCAGTTCAGTGGTTAATGTACAGATGTAGTATAGACCATTTGGGATAATTTGTCAATCATATGTATATAAAAGATAAAATGGAATATAGATTTGAGTATCCATTTAGTGATTGGTACTGGTAACAAAGTACATACAGTACTCTTAAATGTTGTGTCTGCTCGTGGCCGTCCTCCTCCTACGACTGTAAGCGGTGATGGGAAATGGTTGTGTATTGGCCATACTTGCTTAACCCATGGTCACTTGATGGAGTTGCACCGTGTTCCTTATTGTTGTAATTGCATTGTCCCTGTTATGGTCATGCATGTCCTGACTTACAGAATGAGTGTGTGTGTTGCTTTCTAACTGGCCCTCGCAGTGACTTGTCCCTCAATAGAGGTGTTGGTGACTGTGAGACATTTTATATTGTTTGTGTTGGGATCCTTGGTGACCCTGTGATTATTCTGCACATTTGATGGTGCGTTCTTGTGATAATTATTTACTTAGTGTGAATGGCCAAATATAGAGTTTGACTGTACTAGGAGGGCAATTATGAAATATGTATATATATTAATGTAGACGTTAGGTTTGTGGAAATGAGAATAAATAGCATATTGTGCATGAGCTGTGGAGGGTTTTTTGTAGTTGTTCATCCTGCATGAAAGGACCATTTGTGTAATGTACTGTGCTTGCTCTGTTCTCATATAAGAAGATATAGACACGAATATAAAGTTTAATAATGTATTAATCTTTGCAGATGACACTAGGATTTTCCAATATAGAGGACCGAGTCAAGTACCTGTCTAATGATGATGAAGTATGACAATGGGCCACAGAAAATAATGTGGAGTTAGCGTGTAATGGAAAAAAAAGCAAAGATCCAAGCAGAAGCCACAAATAAAGAACAAGGATGAAAGGAAAGTCAGTGTAAATGAATTAGTTGTAATAATGTTTGAAGGTTTTAGCGTATTTATATTAGTGTTTGACTGTGAATGCGGGTGGTGTTGTTTTGTCAAAGTGTCAAACCTTGACATTGCTAATTTGGTTGTGTGAGGTATCAGTGAGTTTTGTTTACTGTTGATGTTATAGTGTGTATACATAATGGTGGTAGGTTTTGTGTGAATGGTAAAAGATACATAAATTACAGTAATATAAAGTCAAATACAGTAGAGTATTTGAGCAATGTCATTAATAAGGTTGGTTAATTGTCATATAAAATGTCAGTATGTATAGGTAAATGAATAGAGCTCCGGTGAAATGTAGTTTTACAAGTGTTAAATGAAGTGTGTGGAATTTGTTGAAAGCCGTTGGCACACACCTCCATTACTAGTTTTGTGTGGTGTAGAGGGTTGGCAGTTGTGTATTTGTGCTTGAATGATTTTGTATGTAAATGTTAGTAATTGAGTATATAATACAAAATTTTATGTACAAGTAGTCATCATATGTTACAGGCACAGTCCCAGTGTCTGAGGTGCAAGGTATGTTAGTGTAGGACTGATAGTTTTGTTGATGTTTAGAAGGGTCAAAATAAGAAATATCCGAGTGGAATATGTTTTATTAGTGTATGAAACGTTTTAAATATGCATATTAAACCCGGCCAGTTGCACCAATTATGGAGTAAGAATTAAGAAATGGTTGGAAAGTTATGGCTGACATTTGCTTCTTGAGGGTCTCCATTAAATAGATTTAAGGTTTGGAATTTGCGTATGCATCCGTTACTGGGGTGAGGGCGACAGAGTAATGCATGCTGTAGTGAGTGACAGCACAGTCCTTGCAGCATTACTTAGAAATGATGAGATTGAAATAAGAATAATTTGTGATGGTGTCATAGAAGAATTGTAATGTGATAAAGAGTGCGTACACTGTTGAGATATTGGGGAACACAATGTGTTAATGGATAGGTGAACCACACTGGTCTCATATCCCGGCGATATATTATGTCGACAACATGAGGCAGACATGCAAAGGAGAAGTTAGGGTTTATGAAATGGGACGTGTTAGTTTATATAAACATGTTGAAAAATAATAGTCTTTAGGAATGAATATCCAGGAATTGGATAATAATAGAAATGTGGATGTCATTAATGGTTAGAGTCTTGTGCTAGTTTGTGTTTATTATGTTGGGAAAAAAAAGTTAGTGATATTGTGTAATAAGAGCAACACCCAAAAAGTACTGTGTGTTAGTGGCACAAGTATATCTGTGTATAGTAAGTTGTGCGAAACAATTAGTATTATGAGATGTCATTGCAACTGAAAACACTATGTGAATATATTAGAAATAAGAGAAAAGTATATATTCAGTGTGTGGAACATAAGTGGAGCTATGCTGAACATGTCAGGATGGAAGTAGAACTGATGTATGTAATTGTGAATGGAAAAAAGTGCATAGTTATATATAAAGTGTAACAAGAAGAACAGTGTGCATGTTTACAAATGGTTTATCAAGTAACAGGTGAGTGACTCTGTGCAGTCATTTGATAGTTACAGTGAAAATTGTGTTATCTATTTCCTTACATATTTAACATTGGGAAAAAACTATTTACAGGAAATGATGTAAGAGTTTAGTTTTGTCAAATTGGTGTGTGGAGAGTTAAATCTTGACTGTAATGATGGTGGATGTTCCTCTGGTACTATCACTAATAGTGAACATGTAATGCAGAGGTGATAAATATTATTTTTAAGTAGCAGGTGTGGATTGTCACGAAGAAGTAATGTTTCAAACATTGTTTGGTTAATGAGAATGGGTAAAAGAACATATATAGTTAATTAAGAGCAATATAATGACCTTTTGTGAAATAATGTTCAATAAATCAGAGAAGTATAGGTGTGTGTCGTGTACAGTAACATGTTTAATGGGGTTTTGAGAGCCGTAGGCAATATATTGAAAGGATGTAGTGGGGAAAATTAAGTTGACAGGTATGTTATAAATATTAGTTGTAGAAGAATGAGTGCAAAGTTTGGTAAAAGCAAATAATTGTATGGTTGTCATGTCGAAGAATGTAGAGAAAATGCATAAAGGAATGTGAACACGAATAGTAATGAACCGAGTTTGTTGAGTAATTGTTTCCAAAGTAGATTATGGTTAATATAAATTGTAGTAGGTTTCTCATGTTGAAGACTAATATTATTATTTTGTTTCAGGTTTGTGATAACCTTGAAGTTTATAAAACCAATTGGTGTCCATCTTGCAGGACTAGGAATGAAATTTTGGACAGGCAACAGCATAAGGGTTTAAAATGTAAAGTAAGAAGGCCATAATGTTGAACATTTTGTATGTTCATAATCACTGCAATTGAAGTGTTATTAAGAAATGTATAGTATGTAAGAGGATTGGTAGCTAAAATAATGATAGTTGGGACTTAAATTAACTTAATCCGCGTAAGAAACTAAGTATAGAAATTGTTATAGCTTGATGTAATTAAATAAGAGCGTGTAATATAGAAATGCAAGGAATAGTATGAAGGATATTAATAAGTGTACATAGTCTACACCGATTATATTGTGGGTGTCAAGTACAATTTATAGTAATGCATGTAGATGTGTAGTATAGAGTTAGTAAATAATTGTTAGCTTCATAAAGACATTGTAAATATTGAATAATGTTGATGGTAGAGACTATTGAGTAGCTTTATAGTAAATGAAAGATTTAGCTCATAATGCAAAGTTAGTATAGATTAAATTAAGTGACAATAACAGCATAGTTGTATATGAGTTAGCTTGAAATGTAATAAGGTTATTAGTTTGGAAGAAAATAGAAATTGTCAATAACCAATAAAAATGTGAAGTTTGTATAGGGTCTGGTATAATAATACTGTGCTGGCTTGAGTAAAGGAAAGAAGTGATCAATATTACTAGGTCATTGGATAATAATGTAATGACTATGTATACATCACCTACAAATAAGTTTAGCTTTATTAGAGAATAATGTTGGCATATGGAAGAGGTATTTGTATTATGCAGGTGATAGCACTAGGGGGGGGCGCGGCCTGCCTTGGTTGTTGTTCATTATTGAGAAATGTGATGTCTCTAATATTGGATGGTA
>NC_091215.1:31609931-31617431 GCF_040958095.1 Procambarus clarkii
ATGGTAAAGTCCAAGGGTACACGCTGATGCTGCCAATTCACATTACGATGTAACCATGCATCTTAATATCGCCACTCTTATCTGAAACATAAGTATATTTTTACTTTCCAATTTCCACCACGATTATATTTTAATACCTCACTAAACCCACCCCACCATTTGTCTACCAATACTGCCCCTCTATTTAACTATCCTAATATATCCAAACCACACTACCCAATTTATTCACTTCTCAACAATACTTGTCTACTATGATTACCTCTGCTTTACATCTATTATCCTCTACCTATTAACTTAAAACATTGTCCCAATTTATAAATTTCATACAAATATTATCAACTATTAATTTCTATGCATCCCAACAACGATCGATGAAGGTTGCTTCTTGTGCCCCCTAGAGGGCAAATCAAACTAGTGAGGTTGAACTGGGATTTATAATGTGCATGTACATATATTATGGTACAATTTCAATAAGGGACCATAATATATCTACATATACTTTATTTCCAACTTCTACCTCACTAGTCTTATTTCCCCTCTAGGGGAACAATAACCATTCTTCATTCAACGAGCACCCACTCCAATAAATGTTTCACATTCTCATTTTATGCCAACACTACATTTTCACTTTTAAAATCACAAATACGATCACTTTTAACAAACACTACGATACATACTTTACATAACTTTATTTCCATCTCTTACCACAATGACACATGATCACTGGTACCAAATTACTGACTCCGTTTTTGTTCCTATCTGATTTCTCAATTTATTCAGGTTCTTCACGTTTACATACATTACATTTAACACTCACATAATACATTTAGGCCCATGTAAGCATCACAGTAATGGCTCCTCTACTTTAACATTACGTTTGAAATCTGTTTTCTGCTTCCTTTTTCAACACACCATTCAAAATATACTTGCATTTTTTAACGGACCCAGTAAGGGTCATAATATACATCTATCAAGAAACTACCTCAATACAGGTACAAACCTATGTACCATCAACACCTTTTTATAATATACCAAAACTACAACATTAAAACCAACAAACTTTTCAAATAATACAAAACAATTCTCTAAGTAAACAAACCATTGCCTACCTATCCTTTTAATATACAGCATGTGACTAACATTTCAACAATGTTTTTACTTCAAATTATGTATGAGCAACGGCTAACATGATACATACATAACACCGCCACCTGTGATTTTGTGTACCCATTATATCTATATTATTATCTAAGATCTCTTTCTTATCAGATTCAATATACATCTTCATCCAAGATGACAATGCCTATGATCAATTACACCATACGGCCCTACATGACTGCTTTAGTTCTCAAGGGGCCACAATCTTCAAAAACGATTTCCTATTGCAAAACTATGTTTCAATTTATTCAATTCTCTATATGCATTATAAAGATTCCTTATTAACATTCAATTCTAATAGCCAGTAATACTTAAATACATATAGGAAATAAACCTTATATTCTATTAATCTTATCTCAATGTCTATACATTACATTTATAATTCAAGGCTACCTTCCTTTGGGGCAAGTGTGGAACAACTCACAAGCCCCCCCACCCCCCCGGGCAGAACGCGTTACTGCACAAAACACACCTCTATGCCTTAGCACACATTTATTACCTAACGACACCTTATCAATTTATCTTTACCAGTGATTACAACTGGTGGAGTACCTGCACAATATATCTACAAGGAACATTTCCTCCTCCAAATCTATTATTTGTAAAGTGGAGCACAGAAACTCACACCCTCACCACCTATCATCCTTCTGCAACCCACTTAAAACATTATTCATGTACCAATGCTACAACAAACCTGTGATGAACTATCATGCCTAAACTACAAAACAGTTATCCAGTCTGACACTTGTCAGACCCACCCACCAGTCACAAGTATATTCAATGTTACACAAATAACATTTGCATTTTTTATGCTTGTATAACTATTACATCCAATAACTCCGTCCATTACAAACTGAGGCAACCCCATATATTTCATTCAGTTTAATATTGTACTGCACCTACTGATTCTTTCTCTAACCATACAAAACCTTACGAGTGTCCCTTGTGTGGAAAATATTTTATTCCGACTCTCAACCTCTATTGATTACATTTATATGAAAACTTAATATATAAATGAACATTTGTTTCATTACTTTTCTTTACTATATCTTAAAAGCTCATCAATTTCAATCACATCTCTTAATACTACTTACACCATGTTTTAGGTACTTTAATATACTAATACATTTTCTATTGTTTTATTAATAACAATATATTGCCTCTTCATAGTTATGGTACTAGGCTCGACTATGTACATGTTTAAATCCCTCCTTTAAACATAAGTGTTTAATCATACAACTGCTTTCATTTAAAACCTATCTTTTTTTTTTTTTTTTTTACAACTTGAGATATTTGTCTGCAGAGGGGGGGGGGATGCAACTTTAATTCACCCAACCTGCCCCTTACAACCCACATTCTCTCATTAAGAAAACAGGAGCTAGGATTTACAACCATAGATACAGAGTTACTTTATTTTCCAGACACTACATTTCAATTTTTTACACTAAAAACTCCCTCAAACTCTCATCAATCCAACAACCTTTTTCCCACACCCTTTTTCCCACACCCTTCCTCTATTTAAGCCACTGGGTGGCCCTTTCATTACTTTTCTAAGACTATACTTGCAATAAGTGTTTCACTACAACACTAGTAAGTCTGGCTCTCATGATGCCTAATGCTCAAAGTACACCACATGATTATTTGTATGCGATTTATACAACACCAACAATGCTTATGGACTCAAACTCAATTATTGGGGAACAAAACTACATTTCATCAGACTCGCCTTGTAGATAACAGTGGCCTGTAGGTCACGCTTCAATTCCTACTCTGGAGATTGCCATTGCTCATTTTCTCCAACCATGCTGGTTTCTGACAACAGATACCATCTCTGTTCCGGCCCCACAGTACCGTTACACACACTCCCTATAGGAAAGATTACATAATAAATGTTACCTTCATACATTGTAGCACTTAATCATTTACTTATGAACGCTCTAAACTACACTATTATTGCCTACATATTCTCTTACATCAACCTGTACCATTGTATACATTACGTACTGATGTCTACCCATTTCTAACACTGACCAAAACTACAATTTTTGGCAAAACCATGTGTTGCACCTCTGACTACTCATATTTATATATTTTAACACCAAAGCACAGTCATAACATGTCTGGGGTTCCCAGAAATGACAACACTGCTATACATACAATTGCAACGCTAACACGACAGGATTTTCATTACACTTCCTGGCATTTAGTGCTCCCCCACAATTCCCCAATCGTCCAATTTCATCTGGCTTGCACACCTCGCTACCCAACATTAACTCCACAATATTTGCCTATAAGCGCTATTTGCTGTACCTATATGACAACACATTCATGGTTAATGTTCAAGGGAAATATAAAGATCTGCCCGTTCCCAATACACAACTTTTAACAAAACCAACTCTCCCACCATATCCTTCCTGCTAAACAACTATAACCAACATCCCGTGGACCAAAACCTGAAGCTCACCCATATTACAAAACTTTTTTACATTTGACATTTAACAACCTAAGCATGTTGCTTTTAATTCATCTACCAACAATACTGCCAGAGCGACTGCTATCTCCTCGCTACATAATCCCAGCCACTAATATCAGATGCATCAACACGCGTACCGTACCCATCGTCTGCCACCTACACAGTATTCAAGACTAATACTCGCACGAGGGGTCACATCTCCAGTGAAAATGAGCCTACCATTTGTCGCGAATCGACCGGAACATTTACATACCCTCCACGGGAAAATTCTGATTTTTATGACACGTTGGCCATGATTAACGCTGACCTTAAATTACTATGAACATTACAACAAGACAATGCAAGTAACTTCAAAGACTAACAGCTCTATAATTCAAGCGAACCTTTACCAACTTTAGGTCTACGTCCCTCTACATGGACACGAACCCCACCTATATTCAAACCTTCCCCCCTATCGGTTACATATGTTAAATCTGTACCCACATACCCTTAAAGCTTCAAAAGGGAAGGATATGTCTGACAATGGCACTATCGACCTATTTCAGACACCACACGCAGGCCCACCTTCAAGAACTGGTAGTTGCGTTTACGCATATTTACTAGTGTACATGCGCCCATTATGTCGGATCTTTCACCCAGTCATCAGAGTCAAACATACAGTATAATTATCTCCATCCTGTGCTTAGCTATCCGTAATCTTTACATTTCAACATCCTTACACATTCCTCTTCGAAAACACTGCTATGTGATGGAGTGCGAAAAGATACGTTAATTTACAGACAATTCTATAACCAATGTTCAAGCAATGTCTCAATATTTCATTCAAAATTATCTGATACCACATTTTTGCTAAATATCCCCAGTTTGCTAACTGTAGGTAGTAACTAAGTCATTGTAGCCTATCCACTGCTGCCCACTGGATGGGGGGCGGTGTGCAGGACAAACAAATTTTGACACTACCTCTCCACATATGTCAGTTGCTTAATTTAGAACCTGTACTTGAGGTCCATCTCGAACCCATTGTTGATGTGACCACTTATATTGAATTTTGTAACTAGCTCAAGATTGTAACTTGCTTAGCTAAATGATTTGTGGGGTTCAGTACCTGAGCCCATTATGTGCCTCTAACCCTTGCCACTAACCCCCACAACATGGGTATGGGGTGCATAATACATGAACTAAACTAACGGTACATGGTCCTTCTTATGAGTAAATGCTTCCATTTGTAGCCCCATTTCAAATCTTTGCCCTTTCGATTCAATTTATTACATTATTTCAAAGGATTTATGGATAAACATTCTATTCACCTAGGCACACGCTAACCCTTCACCCTCCCCACAAGGGAGAAAAAAACTATCGACCGACATCATGATGATGCTGCTGCTGCTGCAAAACTGGATTTGTCAACTTTTTTTCTTTATTCCACGATTCACTAAATGATAAAAATGGCTTATTACGGAAATGTCTTAAACTCGCGCAATGGCATCCACATATGGTTATAATTACAGTGGTCAAACGTTCCTGCCCTCCTGTCTCGAAGTAGGCTCTTAGGCTCAACCCTCTACACTATTTCAACAGCCCACTGTCCACATGACACCCCCGCCCACTTCGTAATCTTTTGCATGTCGCCGATCTTCCATGATCCCTTCTTTTATATTCACCGAATGCCACTACCTTATCAACCAGCGGATATCATCAGCGCGTAAATGAACTTTGCTGCACTCCCTCTATATTGAAACCGTAAACACACAACGACTACCTTCGGCGCGGTACACTAATAACGGCTGCACTAACCCAAAACTTTATTCTAGGAATAAACAGGTGCTAAAACCGTTAACAGTCTCCCATTAGCAGGCTTTCCCGGTCTTTACATGCATGGCCTCTCAATGCTTACTCATCTACTTTATTACATTTACCATTCTCTTGTTACTAACAAAACAACGCAGTTACTTCCATACTTCGTGTCATTGCACCTAGTTCTCGCCAACATGCCAGTATTTGACTAAACGTGTAATTGTTAACATATCAACGATGGAATAATTTCAATTATACTCGCTAAACTTTTTCCTTTCCCACCAAAAAAATCTGACACGATCATCATTTCTACTTCCAATATATAAATCACAACGATCATTCCAATTCCGGCAAAACTTTCACAGCTAAGTACTATTCACTCACGGTGCCAAAAGTCAACTAGTTAACCATTCGTAAACTATATTATCCACTTTGGACAACTAGCCAACCAATATCACACCATACCAAAAACATATTTGGCTAATAAACACACATTACATTCCGCTCCCGTCCTAGTCTCACTTCTAAACGCAAGACATTAACCCACCAACCCAAGGGTCACTATCTCAACTGGGTGCTCACATCCAGTTCACCTAAACTTTTCTTAAGGGAAGCTCGCTAAATTAACCTTCGGTGATACGTCTACTGACTACTGTAAACAACCGTCATAACATCTCCGCGTTTTGTATTAACGGTTAACCACTGACGACTGCCATCTTAACGCACCCTCCAAACCTTCAATGCCCATTCGCAAACTGTCAAAGACACCATATTCATTTCCCACGTGGAGCTCAAAGCACATTTCATACACGGCCCCAACACAATGTGCCACTTGGTCACAAATGTATTCCAAATTAATATTATATTTACATACTTGGCACGTGTTACATACAAATACATTTAACTACCTATTTGACCTATATTAGGCATACTATTCTATTACACAGAACGTTATACAAGGTCGAACCCGAGGAACAACGTTTGAACCAACGTGGGTTCTAAGTACTATCAATACACATCTAAATATCAAAGCTAACTTAAGGCCTATTCATTTTAGGTTTTTTCAATCGGCAGTTCGTTCAAACGTATTCAGTCCTTCACACTCCCTACGAATCATACATTTTTCCAAACAACTGCATGAGGGGAAGCGCAAAACTTTCACTACAGCACTAAAGTGATGTTACCATTACTATTGGCCGCCTCTACGACAGCTTTTAGTCCACAAATTTAACACAAGCTCACCTTTAGTCTCCAGTAAAGGCCCGAAGACATCAAATCAATAGCTTCTTTGGTGCACCATCTACCTCTATGGCAACAGCAGTAGTCTTCAGGAGTAAATGATCACGTTGACGCGATGAGTCTTGCGTGCTCGTTCTGCACGAGATGCCCCAGGATGGCTCCTACCAATCACTCCCACTATTCCCTGCAACAATGAACACTTACAGGTTTTGCGCAATATGAAATTTATTCAAGCCTATACCATACAAACATTACATCTTTCAATGATAATAGGCTTTCTGCTAAAGCTATGCAACAGGCTCATTGAAAACTAACGTTTTAATGCAATCAAAGTGGCACTTTTCGAGCAAACATGTTCACTAACAGTTAAAACCTGTGGGTTGACCCACCATCTCATGAGCTAGTACTGAATTACTTGCCAGACTAGTACGTACTGGTAGTTTAAATATAATGTCAACTGATTTAGCTACTTATTCCCAAACGAGCAATGATTTTTTGACCACCTCAAGTCATGTATGGCCATATAAGTATGCTTTCACCTCAAATCTTAACATTTTCATCCATAGCCAAAAACTTTAGTTACCAGGTTCACCTGGATTAAAGATATTTAATATCTACATCACTTACTTTCACGCCATGTGCCACCAGCTTCTGCTTGGTACGTCCACAATCGATTCATTGGTGAACCAGTGCTTAAGTGTGGTCTTGTCTCTGGGGAAATTTGCTACCTCACGAGTCGCGTCATTTCACTTTGCACTACCAATATCCACATCTTCAACGAGTACCACCTGGTCTGGAAAAAAATATAAACATTTAAGGGAATGTTAATTAAGATG